>NW_027514417.1:0-300000 GCF_048772815.1 Callospermophilus lateralis
ATCATCCACAGATGCAAAAATATTTAATTTACTGAACATGGATTTATGTATAATGTTGTTCTACTAGGAGGCTCACCCATAGGTTGAATTTTCTGTTCCAACAGCGTTTAGGAGGAGTCATCTCTTCTCACAATTTGTATCTTCCAAGTCAGCCACCTCACAAGAATGTACATCTGATACCAGGTAGGATTCTATATGTGCATATAAAAATACATGTGCTGAATCGGCTACAGAGAAAGGGAGACAGGAATTCACATATTTGTTAACTTTAACAACACATGGAGAACTATTTCAATTAAAAATTAACTAGATTTATAACACCTACCCTATATCATGCAAAAGGCAAGTGCAACTATACACCATGCCTACTCTGAACTGCTTGTATTTCTATTCTGTTTGGGTTATTTTTCTCCATCATTTTAGGATTTGTCATCAGAGTCTAGGAGGGTATGGGTTAGTGTCAGATGGCCCGGCTGGCAGGACACATCAACTTGGGTGTCGATCCTAGTTGGGGAGGAATGAAGGGACAAGAGACACGAGAGATGACAGCAAGACAGGAGTTCTGATCATGCTGCAAACTTTTATTATTCTCAGAGGGTATTTATATGCTGTGGATGGGAAAGCTCTCTTATCGGCAGTTGCTGGATGTCTTCACAGGGTGAGATAACCTCAGGATGTTTCAGGTAGACAGATGGTAGCCGGATGTCAAAAGGAGAGAGATGGCTGTGGGATGTCTCCCAGGCATTTTGTGTCCCAGGGGGCTGTTTCTTGTGTCAGTCTATTTTTTGAAGGAGAACTTCCTTCTAGCCCCTGACATCTCCCCTTTTGTTATATAAAATATTCGACCATACCTTACAGGCCATGGATTTAGGGGGTGATAGTGGCTCTGTTTCTCTAGGATGCCTTAGAATATCTCCTGATTTGAGCGAGCATCTTTCCTAGGAGATTTCGTGTTGGCTTTGGCATGTTTTTGGAGGAGACGTCTTTGAGGGGATAGCATGCCAACCGCCATGCACCAGAGCGTGTCATTCAGAGGTCTTGTGTTTGGGGATCCGTGGATCCATCCTCCTGCAGTCCTTCCTGGACCCTCCGTTATTATGGCCTAACGTGCTCATTCCAAGGGTGTGTCCTCCCCCAAGCGGAGGGGCCCATGGAGAACGAACCCTTATTGCAAGGGTAGAAGATGGTTGCTCAGAGCTGTTACTTATAGTTTTCTGTAAGAAAGAGAGATCTGTGGGGATGTAAACTTAATAAGCCTGTGAGAAGGGTTGAACATTCTTTTAAATGTTGGCAGTGCTGTCTTCCATCTCCAGACCATGATAGTGGACCTGTATGGGCTTAGAAACCAAAATATTAATCTGTTCTTTAATAAATTGTACCAGCCTCTTTATAATGCAGGGGCCTATGGACACCATTAAAAGTAAACCCAACAAAGGGACTAATAGGGGAAGAAGGTAGGGTAGAAATCCATTATGCCCAATCCAGAGGGGATTTTCAAATAGTTCCCTTTGTCTCTTTTCTGGATCTTCTTGAAGCTGCTTAATTTTAATGCGTACTATGCCGGATTTATTGGCATAAAAGCAGCATCGTTCCCCTAAGGCTAAGCAAATACCTCCCTGGTTAGCTGTCAGCAAATCTAAGCCTCGTCTGTTTTGAAGGAACACTTCTGCCAGGGAATTTATTTGGTCCTGCAAATCTTTAATGGTTCCTGATAAAGTTTGTACATAATTTATAAGTTGTTGAGACAGGCGATGGTAAGAGTGAATAGCTGTGCCTAAGCCACTGTACCTGTGCCCACAGCAGCTGTTATTCCAAGGCTGGCAATGAGTGGTAAAGCCTGTATTGCCCACCTATGTCTTTTGACTAAAGTGTCTAGGCTAGAAATTGGTAGAGGTTCTTCTCCTGGGACAATAGTTATATCAGGGAGTAATAAAGCAAGAACACAACCAATGGTCCAATTCGCTGGAAGCGTGGGAAGACCGAGTTTCCTCCACACATAAAAACTGTGCCATTGGAGGGACAAAGAGATGGGGTGGGTGAGGAATAATTTTATACTGTTGAGCAATTTCCAAAGGAAGTAAGTCGAACATCAATATCATAGGTATTATTCTGCATCGCGGCTAAAAGAAATAATGTAAAAGTGCCTATAGGGTGTACTTTAAAGGGAAATCCGGGTTGGCATGTATTATCATTGTCCATGATAGAATTAATAGGAACTGCCATAGGCATGATTGCCCCTGTTGTCATGCAGAGCCAGCAATCACCAGCAAGGGTGGGGTTCGAATTATTAAGCTAGGAGAATGTAGTTTGCAAAATATCTAATGTATTGGTATCTAAACCTGGGAACTGGGATTTAGGCTACATTAAGGGATGATATGTGAGCTCAGGGATTTGGGGTTTCAAAAGTTTGATTATCTGAGGATGCTTGACAGAATAAGTGGGTCCTCCACCATCAGAGACCCCTGTAGGGGCCTTAATGGGCCAGTAGGAAGGTTTTCCGACAGTGCCTTGGCACCCAGCTGACTGTAGCTTGGTGTATTTGCCATCTCCTCCATGGTCAAAGAGAATGGGGGTATAATGAATAGTGGTCCCCCTGCTGCATGAGTTTTAGTTAGGGAGGCTTCAAAAAATTGTTCTCCCTGTTTATTAACACAAAGTGAAGCCGACGCATTACAAGAGACATGCATCGCCTGGGTATGCGTACAAGTTGCAGAACAATTTTGGAGAGCTTTACTTGTACTAGGGGGAATAATCTTTGGCTTGTTAACACATACCCATTTAGGCTGATGAACTCCTCCGAGATTATGGTCAACCTTGGCACGGAGGTAAGTCACCTTAGTCATGCAGTCAGCAGTCTGGGTCCAACTAGTGGGAGCCTCAGTCCAAAATCCTCCTTTGCATTCACGGGGGGGGGGCAAAAAGGTACCCCATGATGTTGGAAATTAGAGGTCCAAGGCCTCTGTGTTCAAAACTGTTCGGCAGAAGTGCCTTAAGCAGGATCCTCGCACAGATTGTTGGCTGTATCTGAAATGGAGGAAAATTTGTCCTCAGGGGGAGGGCCTCCGTCCCTGGGTTGAGGTAAGTAATTTACCTGTTTAACCAGGCATTCTGCTAACCATCTTGGGGATGCTTGCTCTTGGTCCAAAACACAAGCTGAGCCTCATCCCCTGATGAGGATAGGATGTGGGCGTTTTCATTTATTTGTAATGGGATTGCACCACATAACAGGTGTGCGAACAGAATTGGATGAAGGATGCCAGTGTCTGTCTGTGGCCAAATTGCCTTCACTGTCTAGGGTAAGAAAAATAAGGGCAAATAATGCATGGTTAAGGCGATCCCTGGGAGTGGTAAATACAAGGGCGGAAGCCTTAAGACGGGATAGCCAAGTCTTTAAGGTAAGCTGGGCAAGTTCCACATGCCTTGGCCCTGAGTGTTGTATGGAATTTCAGTAGTATGACAAAATTGCAAGGTAGCACAAAACTGTTTAAACTTGGCACTGGTATATGCAGGACATTTATCTGTTTTAATATGTATTGGTTTACACATTACGAAAAAGGCTGAAACAAGATGAGAAAGGACAGGTTTGGTAGCCTCTCAAGAATGTGGTGATGCAAAAATAAAGCCGCTGAAGGTATCTATAGAAACGTATATATATTTGGTTTTTCAAAATTCAGGAAAATGAATAACATCCATTTGCTAAATCTGATTGGGCAGTAATCCTCGGGGGTTAACTCCCAAGTGTTGAATGGGGAGGGAGACAGTGCAAGCAGGGCATGCTTTTACTATTTCTCATGCATGTTGCCTGGTAATTTTCCAAAGTAATCGATGGCTCTGGGAATTTAGATGGTGAAGATTGTGTAACTCCATGGCCTTTTGAATGGAGCCAACAAAAATTGGAAAGTTGGAACGTGTTGCTGCATCAGCTTGGGCATTACCTTGTGTTAGAGGGCTCAGAAGGTCAGAGTGTGTCATGATGTGTCCTAAGGAAAATGGATGTTTTCTGGCCTGAATTAGCTGCTGAAGCTGGTGAAACAGAAAGGGGGAATTGGAAGAAGCCTTAATGGTGGGTGAAATCTCCAGAAGGGGCACAGAATGAGCAATGTAGGCACTGTCTGTATAAATATTAACAAGATTATCAAAAAACTTTATAAAAACTTGTGTTATGGCGAACAATTCCACAAACTGAGCTGACTGATAGACAGTATCAAAGGTGGTAGGCTTGTTATTGACAACAAAGACTGCACGGCCATTACTGGAACCGTCTGTAAAAAAGGTAAGGGCTTGAGAAATGGGAGCCTTTTGAGTAATTTTGGGAAAAATAAATGGATGTAACTGGACAAAATTTAAAAGGGGGTCATTGGGGATGTGGTTATGAATTGTTCCCAAAAAGCCTGATTTGGCAATATCCCATTCATCCATGTCTGTAGTAAAAATTGTAGTAAGGGTTTGGTCCTTAGTATATGGAATTAAAATATTATCAGGGTCTTTGCCAAAATGTTGTTGAGAAAGCAAACGACCTTTAAGAATAAGAGAAGCTACCTGAGCAAGATAAACAGTAATAACCTTGGAGGATGTGGTGGGTACAAGGACCAAAAGCAAGGGGCAGCCTTTATTTTTAAAATGTGGATCTCGCTGCCAAAATATTCCTGTGGGTGTATGAGGAGTGTGGAAAATAACCAGAACCAGAGGAAGGTTATAAGAAATTTGTGTAACAAACTTTTGGGCAATGGCTTCTGTGGCTTGGTTTAATGCATGTCATGCCTCAGGAGTAAGCTTTTGAGGGGAGGAGGGGTGGGAATCACCTATCAAAATATCATTAAGGGGCAAAAGTACACAAGTGGGTAATTTTAAATATGTTCCTAGCAATTGAATATCCCCCAGTAATATTTGAAAATCATTAAGTGTGTGAATATGGTCCACACATAGTTGTATTTTAGGAATTTGGATCTGATTATCTTGAAGTTTAAGGCCCAAATAGGTATAAGGGTCCTGTGTTTGAAACTTATCTGGAGCTATCTGTAGTCCCAAGGTAGTGAGGTTTTGTAAAAGTCCAAGTAACAATTATTAAGGTCATGGGTATTAGGTGCAGCAATTAACAAATCATCCATATAATGTAAAATATAATTTTGTGGTCATCGCTCTCTCACAGGGTCTACTGCTTGAGCAACGTATTTTTGGCAAAGACTAGGGCTGTTGGCCATACCTTGGGGAAGAACCTTCCATTGAAATCTCTGCATAGGGCCCAGAAAATTAATGCGAGGGAGACTAAAGGCAAAATAGGGTCTATCCTCAGGATGTAAAGGAATGGTAAAAAAGCAATCTTTTAAGTCAATAACCATTTTACAATAGGTTTTTGGAATCGCCACTGGTGTGGGAATGCCTGGCTGTAGTGCTCCCATCGGGCACATAACTTTATTAATGGCACACAAATATTGTAAAAGGCGCCACTTGCCTGATTTTTTCTTGATAATAAAAATAGGAGTAATCCATGGTGAGGTTGAGGGCTTTACATGGCCGGCTGCCAGCTGTTCCAGCACTAACGTGGAGGCAGCCTCCAATTTTTCTTGGGTAAGGGGCCACTGATCCACCAACACAGGAGTCTGAGTCTCCCAAATAATTCTATCTGCATGGGGTACAGGAGGGTCAGGGACCGACACTAAAAATCTGAATACACAAGTCCACATGTATTTGTTTTTTTTAATGGGTTGTATAGGCTCCACCAGTCCTTGTTTCAGTATCCCCAGGCCTGTACTAGGAACAAAATTCATAGGAAGCATTTGATGAGTCACCATGGAATTGGGACTGGCGAGAATAACTTCCAATGACTCAAAATATCTCCACCCTATACGTTAACAGGGAGGTCAGAATCAACGAAAGGAGTGACAGTTGACTTATTACCATCTTTATCAGTGCAGCTAATAGACCTTGAGCTGACCAGAGGATTTTTTTATTTTCCTATCCTTTTAAGGTCAGTCAAGGATGGAGTGAGGGGCCAACCTGATGGCTAGTATTTTTGAGAAATAATTGTGGCATCAGCTCCAATATCTAGAACTCCTTTGAATTCCTTTCCTTCAGTAAGTAAGGTAAGGGTGGGTCTATTGTGAGAAATGGGTTGAACCCAATACACATCAGAGAAGCCTAAGAAGGCAGCCCCCCGAGGTATGTTTGGGTGGTGGAAATGCCTCCTGAATCCAAGGGAAGGAGAATTAATTGTGCAAGTATTGTTCCTGCTGGGATGGCGGCAACTCCATTAATAGCAGTGGCCAGTATTTTTATTTCTTCAGTGAAATCATTATCATTAATGCCAGCGAAGACCTGAACACCTTGTATGGTAGTGGAGGCTCTTCCAAGAATAAGGACACATGTATGAGATGGAGGGGGACCCATAATTCCAGTGGGTATTATCTGGGGCCCTTGCATTGAGTCTAATATTGTAACTGTGGTGGCACAGAGGTCCAATTTTGCGCTGCCTGGGGTGGCTAGTTGGAGGGAGGCAATTGTGGAGAAGGATTTTGTGGTAGGTTGGGAGTTTGGGAGGGAACAAACCTTATTGCTCCTGTGTTTGTCCTGGGGGATGTTGTGGCCAGGGGCTGGCCCCGCAGGGAGTTTCCCGAGAAGCAGGAAGAAATAGGCTGTCTGAGGGCATTTGTCTTAGATCTACACTCACTGCCCCAGTGATGACCTTTACCACTTCTATGGAAAAGGGTAGCTGGGGGCGGTTAAGCCCCAGTTTGAGGAGACGCTATTCCTAGGCTTTGTTTGCCTATCGGACACCCACATGCAAAATGGCCAGGTTGTTTACAAGTAAAGCAAGTACGTGAGCCAGGATTGTGAAACGCCTTGGTAAAGGCGGCCCCTAAAGCGAGACCCATGGCATGGGCTGCACCCACGCCTGCACAGAGTCTAATAAATTCAGAAAGTTTCCCTTTATCCTTATGTGGTTGAAGAACATCCTGACATGCTGGGTTGGCATTTTCAAAGGCAAGATGTTTTACATAGGTGCTTTCACCTTCGCTTGGTTCATGCAAGCATTCCGCAGCTAGGTAAAGCCGGGGAACAAACTACCTATAAGGCTCATGGGGCACTTGTCAAATTTTTGCCAGGGAATTGGTAGCCGAGGCCTTTTGAGGGAGGTGTCACCAAGCAGGAAAACCAGCCATCTGAGTCTGCGCCAAGAGTCCAGGAGGGAAACGTGCCTGTTATTTTTAGTGTCAAAAGGCGCATTGCCCACTAGCTAAACTTAAGTCCCAGATTCAGGGGAGGCCTTAATTAAAATTATTTGAGCAGTTTCCCGACATTGTCTTCGAAATCTGCATTCCATAACAGGAAGTCTCTGGCACTGAAGGTAGCTTGGTCTAAAAATTTCCAATCATTGGGAGTAAGCCATTGTGCGCTGTGGATTTCTAATAAAGCCAACGTGTAGGGCACGGTGGGGCCATAGTGAGCACAAGCCTTTTTAAGTTTTTCAAGAAAACATAGGCTTAATTTTTTGTAGACTCTGGGTTCCTTCCTGCCCAGGGGTGAACTCCTCATCCTCTGAGTCCTGATCTCCTTCATCCATTTCCCCCGCTTCCTCCTCTTGTTCCTCATCGAAGTCTTTGACCTCAGCCTGGGCAGGCTTATCTATCTGACTGGTGGTGACTGGGAAGGTGAGAACAGGCCGATGGAGTGGCTTCGACTTTGTATTAGACCGCTGTGGGCCAGCTTGCATTGACTCCATAGCTAAGGCTAATGAAGACAGCTCAGAGTCAAGGGAATTTAATTATTTTAAAAGTTGCATCTCTTCCCGTCTATGTTGGAAGGATGCTGGCAAGGGAGCGAGGTTAGGTAGGGGAAGTAGGGAAAAAATATCTGGGGGGGCACTTGGCCCCTGAAGGGCCAGAGCACAAAAGGCAGGAGGGATATAGGAGGGAGGTGGATGTGTAAATCCTGTAGGCTGTGGCAGTGTCCTGAGAGGTTGCGGGTCTTCTGAATGGTAGAGAGCTGCTTCCTTCTCCAAGATAGCGTCCTTCCCAGGGGTCAATGTGTCTCTGGGATTTAAAACTGGATAAAGGTGGTTTTTAATCATTGGAGCCTTATTAATTAGGGTCGTATTTTGAGGGGGACCAGGAAGGTTCTCAGGGTCCTGGGAAGACTGAGAAGGGTCTATGTCTATACTAATGATGGGCATGCAGAGGAGGGACGAGAGGTCTTTTGCATAATCTCTTCCCCAATCCTGACAAGTTGTAAGGTACCATTGTCAAAGCGAAAACTTTTAAGAATTTCATTAATTAAGTTCCCGTAAGAAAAGGTGGGAACTGGCATTTTTTCTGGGCCAAAGGATTCATAATAATCTTTTAAACAGTCTCCTACTCTAAGCCATTTTTGCCATCAATGGTCCCTTCAAGAGGAAACCATGGACACAATGCTCCTATGTGTGAAAAGAAAAATTTTAACTCCTTTTTCTTAACATGTGCCCCCCATGTCTTGAAGAACTCCTTGAGGCCTGAAATAAACAAATCATGTGAAGATACTGCTTGTCACATGGTGGGTCACTCACCGTGCATCATTCCCACCCTCCTCCTGGATATGTCTTCGGGTGGTGTCTGCTGAGACGATCGCGGGCTCCTCTTGACCAAGTCTTCCAGGAGGAAGGGGTTCCCCCTCAGTCAATGGCTTGAGCCCCAGTCGGTGGGCGCCAGATGTCCCGGCCGGCAGGACACATCAACATGGGCAGCGAACCTAGATGGGGAGGAATGAAGGGACAAGAGAAACGAGAGATGAGAGCAACACAGGAGTTCTGATCAAGCTGCAAAATTTTATTGTTCACACATGGGTATTAAAATGCTGGATTTGGAAAAACTCTCTTATCGGCAGTTCCTGGATGTCTTCACAAGGTGAGATAACTTCAGGATGTTTCTGGAAGAAAGATGGCCACAGGATGTCTCAGGGACACATATGGCTACAGGATGTCTTCCAGACAGGATGTCTCCTGGTGGCTGTTTCTTGTAAGTGTCAGGCTGTTCTTTGAAAAAGAATTCCTTCTACCCTTGACAGTCAGGGATTCAGTATTTCAAATGGAAAATTGGAAAATGAATCCAATGTGTAGGCAAATATGTGCTACCCAAAAATCTTCCAACTCTCATTCAGAACAATGCCTTGACATTTCCTTCACCCCAAGTAAGACACAATTAGAGGAGAAGAGTTAGAAAATCAGTGAATACATATCTGGAATGGAAAATGCTCAGGAGTTCACAACCTTCGAGGTTGTAGAGAAGTTTCAATAAGTAAGGGACAGGGTAAAAACTCCAAAAACATGGAGCTCTGCTGGCCTAAAGACTTTTTGAAAAACTGCCTCTGAGGTTGGGCACCTGAAATATATGTTGATGACAGGAGCTTTAGCTTCCTTTGTAGTGAGACCATCAAAGCTGGGTCTGCATCTATATGACCTGGAGGACATGGTTTCTTTTTTTCCTATGAACATGAGGCAGCAGGGCTGAATTCTCTCTTTATAGGTAAACTGTTGCCACTGGGGGCTAAGTGTCTTCCAGTGTGGACTGTGAAGCCATTTGGTCATCCTCCAATTTTCGTGGTGTTTCTTGCAGCTGCACTGGGAGTTTGGTATTTGCTTCACAAAATACGAGAAGTTCAACTGGGACACAGTGATGGAGGGAGTTCTGTCACGTGTGGTGGGTAAGGGTCTGCAGGAGAATGCACCAACCTGGCTTATATCCCACATAGCTTGCCCCCTTGACCATAGCAATCTGATTCTAAACATTGCCCTGCAACCTCTCCATATAACAAGATGCCTTTACATACAAGGGTATGGGGGCTGCACCATATCAGTCACAAGGCATTTGGAAGCCAATGGCATATCCACATCACCCCACCACAGATGTTTTAACACACACCTGCACACCACTGCTCTAGGCCGACTACTCATCAGGCTCCAAGTTACTGGCATCTCTGTTCTATACCATTTTCATGAAACCCAGTCAATCAAGGCACTGTCTGGTACACTCATGATCAGCAATAAGACACCCAAAGGTTCTCCAGTGCCACCAGGTGATGGGAATTTCCAAACTTTAATGATATTTATCTAGGCATTTTTCATGGATGAAGTTGAAGGCACTGTGGGTTTCAATTCATTCAGGAACCATAAAATGGAGAAGAAGCTCATTTCAATGAAAGCTCTGGAGAATTCTAACAGGCAAGGCTTCCCAAAGACAGGCTAAAAGGTCACATTAAGCCAGGCATTTGAGGTCTACAATGTGAGGTCCATGTGTGTTTTGACTTGCAACGATGGCTGCCAAGTCTTTAAGAATAAAATCATGTGATGTCCTTCCTGAAATTTCCAGTGCTCTTCCGAAAGCCTCCCTGGGCCTAGATCTCAGTTTCCAAGTGCGACTCTCATGCGTGGCCTCCTAAAATCCCAACACAATACATGCCAATACTTCTTTGAGGTCAGTTCCAGAACTCAGTCTCTAAGGGGAATCACATAAGTGTTCAAGCCCAGGTGGACATAGTCATCTCTTCCAACGGCCACAAAAATGACCACAATTAAAACCAAAACACTCCCACATGACACACCTGATGCAAAGACCTTCCTGATTTTCAGGGCAACAGAAGAATAGGTAAGCAAAATGTCCAAAGCAGGGTTTTTCCACTGAGGCATTCCTGGTCACACTGATATCTGAGCTTTCTGAGATGCTCGCCATTCCCTTCAGCTATCCAGTACATGGCCATGTCACAGAGATTTGAGGAGGTACATATCATGGACACAAAACCATGAGCCTATTCTGGAGAGTGCACACAATTCAGGAAGAAAACAGGAACTTAAGAAGTTAGCAGGTGTTCCCCATTGATAAGTCAAGCCGCAGTCCATTCATGAATTGGGCAGGATGAAAGCTGAGAAGCTTTCTACTAGACAGGACTCACCCATTGATGCATTTTCTTTTCTAATGTCTACAACCAGGGACACAGTGGTATAAACAGACATAGAAACACTCGCCTTGTCAAATGACTTACTAGAAACAGTTCCCTCCAAACCAAACAAACCGCCATTCCTACCTATTCTCAGAATATGAGACAAAACCACAAACCCACACCGACTCCCACAAAGACACATCCTTCCCCCAAGTAGGTCTGTGACTATCCGGAGTGTCCTCTGACTGGTGGGCCATACTATGTTCCAATGAAATGGCCTGTCCTGTCTCAGATCTGGTCTCCTTGGCCAACTCTGTGAAGTTGTCAGGAGCCAGCAGTGAGCCACTACCTACTTTCTCAGGAAAAGCCCCTCTTCAGAGCTTTCCTGGTTTTGGCTGTCCTCACATCAGTAGGTACCAAGAATGACTGACTCTGTCCTTGGTAAATCCATACAAGTGAGACCACTGGGATTGGGACTGCCTCTTGGTGCCTGGCTTCTTGGATACCAAGTTCAGAGAGTTCCATCAACAAAGAAGTGAGGTGAGGTCACTTCCTTAAGGAACTGAATCAGATCACTGCCTTGGTAACCACTTTGTCCTAACAGTTGCTTCCAAGACGACCATGAGATGGAGGCGGCCCCTACTTTCTGTGACACTTTCACAAGGTAGAATGGTATATCAACCATAGGCACCTAGGAACAGCTCTCCACACCAACCTGGTTTGGTCCATCTTCTCTACAATAAGAAGAGAGAGGCTGATTCATAAACAACCCTTCATCCTGACCAGGTTGTTTGCCATGGATGCTGACTTTTGCTGTCTCAGGTCCTTCATAGTTGTTTATATCTTCTCCAGGGATCATTTCTGCATGGACCTTGAGGTTCTCAGGAGGTGGAAGATCCCCTATATTCCTGTATTGTAAGACCAACTCTGTCCCTGCTCTTCTGTAAAGTTAGATTGAGGGAACAGTGTATGGTTAGGGTTAATAATATGTTCAATTTGAATAAGGAATCATTCTGCTGCATGAATAATGGTACTGGGAACCTGCGACATTTATAAGTATATATAGGTGAAATATATGTATGAAAACAGAAATCTAAATAATATTTGAAGCGCAGAATGGGGATGGGCCCTTGATTGTGATACTTAGCGTTGAATTATGTTCTGCACAGATGTCTGAGATAGATCGATATACAATGGCATTAGACACTGTACCTTGTATTATTGAATGTATAAGAGAACATCCAGTCAAAAAGGGATAATGGGTAGGATTAGGAAGATAGTCAGTAGGTTTAAGAAGAAGAGTGAGTATAGGATTTGGAAAAATAGTTCCTTAGCAATAGGGTTTGGATTAGAGTGTGAATGTAAATGTCAGCACAATTGAAGAGTCAGTCACAATGATGAACTGTGGAAAGTATGTAGGAAAGCTGATATAAACAGAGACATTATGAAACCAGGAAAAGTATAAAGTGAGAGATAGGATTAGATATTTTCAACAGGGTTGAGTTTGAATATATAAACTTAGCAAGAAACAAATATGTTGTCACAAATAAGATTGACTTTTGAGAGCATTAGCCAAACTTGACATGGATGGTTTTAGTAATCCATGTTCACTTTACATTTAGGCTTTGGTGCAAACATAAGTGTGACCTTTTCTTTTTGTGTCCAGAATATTACTGTGATAAAATGTATATGTAGATCAGATGACATGAGTACTTCTTCCACCATTACTGGGAGCAAAATTTTGAAGACGTATAAATTAGTATTGGGTTTACAAAGAGGTGTACCCTGTGTCTATGAATATAGAGACAATGCATGAATAGACAATAGTGTGAATAAATAATATAACTGGTTCCACTTTAAATAATGGATTTATTTGATATCTGAAAATATATAAGAAATCTTATATTGATATACAATCATTCATTCCAACCAGTTATACATCTAATAGTAATATTAGGGTTATAGTTTATCATGAAGGGTGTGTGAGTTTTGCTTCAAATATGATTATGGAAATCGAAAATAATATGTTTGGAATGAAGTCTCATAAACAAACCAGTCAAGAAACATGGAGGATTACATGTGTTCTAAAGCAGAAAATGATTGAAAGTGAAACAAATGCCTATAATTTTGCTAACGTATGGATGAAATATATATCCTATAATGTGCATAAACTTAAGAAATTGTAACATACCAGTGGTGAATAAGAATGAACATCAAAATACACATCATGTCCCATAGGAATCTACTTGCATTGATGAGAAACTGGATCAATTATTGTAGAAATAATAGGATTTGTATCCACCATTCACTGAAGTTAGTTTTCATTTCTTGGAAAAAAATATGTATTTCAGGTGGATGAATATTTCCGTGAATAATCTTGTGAAATAACTCTAAATCCACATACATGAATATGAATGAATTTAGGGAGTTTATAATAAGACACATATATTTTATATTTTAAAAAAATTTAGAGTGTATATATATATATATATATATATATATATATACACACACACACACACACACACACACACACACACACACAGACATTAAAAATTATCAATACATATGCCAATCGAAATTCACCATGAAATATATATCATCCACAGATCCAAAAATATTCATTTTACTGAACATGGATTTATGTATAATGTTGTTCAACTAGGAAGCTCACCCATAGTTTGAAATTTCAGTTTCAACAGCGTTTAGGCAGAGTGATCTATTCTCACAATTTCTATCTGCCAAGTCAGCCACCTCACAAGAATGTACCTGTGGTACCAGGTAGAATTCTATATGTGCATATAAAAATACATGTGCTGAATAGGCTACAGAGAAAGGGTGACAGGAATTCACATATTTGTTAACTTTAAGTACACATGGAACTATTTCAATTAAAAATTAACTAGATTTATAACACCTACACTTTATCATGCAAAAGCCAAGTCTAACTATACACCATGCCTTCTCTGAAATGTTTGTATTTCTATTCTGTTTGGGTTATTTTACTCCATCATATTAGGATTAGTAGTAAGAATCTATTAGGGTATGGGTTAGTGTCAGTTATTAAGTATTTCAAATGGAAAATAGGAAAATGAATCCAATGTGTATGCAAATATTTGCTACAAAAAATTTCCACTTTCATCCAGAACAATGCCTTGACAATATCTTTGCCCCTAGTAAGACACAATTAGAGAAGAAAAGTTAGAAAATCTGTGAATACATACCTGGAATGGAAAATGTTCAGGAGGTGGTAGAGGAGTTTCCAAATGTAAGGGACAGTGTAAACACTCCACAAACATGGAGCTATGCTGGCATTAAGACTTCTTGAGAAACTGCCTCTGAGGTTGGGCACTTGAAGTATATGTTGTTGTCAGGAGCTTTAGCTCCCTGTGTACGGAGACCATCAAAGCTGGGTCTGCATCTATGTGACCTGGAGGATATGGTTTCTTATTTTCTAATGAACATGAGGAAGCAGTGATGAATTCTCTCTTTGTAGATAAACTGTGGCCACTGGGGGCTAAGTGTCTCCCTGTGTGGACTTTGAAGTCATTTGGTCATCCTCCAATTTTCGTGGTGTTTCTTGCAGCTGCACTGGGTGTTTTGTATTTGCTTCACAACATACAAGGATTTCAAATGGGTCACAGTGCTGGTGGGAGTCCTGTAAGGTGTGGTGGGTCAGGGTCTTCAGGAGAATGCACCAACCAGGCTTCTATCCCACATTGCTTGCTCCCTTGACCATAGCAACCTGATTCTGAACATTGCCCTGAAACCTGTCCATATAACCAGATGCCTTTTCATATAATTTTCTGCTGGCTGCACCAAATCAGTCACAAGCCATTTGGAAGCCAATGACACACCCACATGGCCACACCACAAATATATTATCAGACAACTGCTCACCACTGCTCTAGGCTCACTACTCAGCAGGCTCCAACTTACTGGCATCTCTGTTCTACACCATTGTCAAGAAATCCAGTCAATCAAGGCACTGTCTTGTACACTCATGAGCAGCAATAGGACCTCCAATGGTTCTCCAGTGCCACCTGGTCATTGGGAATTTCAAAAATTTCATGGTATTTATCTATCCATTGTTCAAGAATGAAGTTGGAGGCACTTTGGGGTTTCCATTCATCCAAGAACCATGAAATGGTGAGGAAGCTCATTTCAATGAAAGCTCTGGAGATCTCTCACAGGCAAGGCTTCCCAAAGAGTGGTCAAAATGTCACATGCAGACAGGCCCATTGAGGTATAAAATGTGAGGTCCATGTGTGTTTTGACTCTTAACTATAGCTGCCAAGTCTTTCAGAATAAAATCATGTGATATCCTGGCTGAGATTCTCAGTGCTCTGTGGAAAGCCACCCAGGGCCCAATCTCAGGTTTCAAGGGTGACTCTCATGCGTGTCCTCCTACAATCCCAACACAATTAATGACAATATTTCTCTGAGGTCAGTTCCAGAACTCAGTCTCGAAGGAGAATCACACCAGAGTTCAAGCCCATGTGGACCCAGTCATCTCTTCCAACCGCCACACAAATGACCACAATTGAAACCAAAACTTTCCCACATGACCCTCATCTTCTTCCATATAGACACTCATCATAAACTCTTGCTGGAGGTTTCCATTAGGAGCGCAGCCCAAGACAATGTCCAAAATAAGCACCCTTGCCCGTCATTTGCCTAAAGTGAGCGTGGCCTTGACACCCTTCCTGTAAACCAGGAGTGATCAAATAGGCCTGCCTTTAATACTGCTCTGCTTCTCCAATTTGAGGCCTACTGACTGTCAGGTATAGATTCTTTATGTGATTTGGCATCATGGGAGAACCCAAGCACTTCTGCAGGAGTTCAAAGAACTCATTTGACCCAGAGGATCCTATTCTCACTTGATGGAGGTCAGGAACCTAACAGAGGAAGGCAGGAAACTTCATGCACAATGACTGATATTTTTACCATTTTTGTTTTCAATACACACATGGGAACTTTCTTTATATCCATCAGGTGCTGAGAATCTAATCCATAGCCTGACCCAGAGCCAAGCGGCTGATTCAGACACATCCCTTTTGAAAGCAATTAAGCAAAGCACCACAGGTGATGCCCATTTATTTGCATTTAAAAACTGTTTACTTCAGGCTTCAAAAAGGAGTGGCCTGAGGTAAGGACCTTCCTGACATTCAGGGCAACAGAAAAATAGGTAAGCAGAAGGCCCAAAACAGTGTTTCTCCACTGAGACTTTCCTGGTCACACTGATATCTGAGTTTCCTGAGATGCTCGCCATTTCATTCAGCTATCCAGTACATGGCCATGTCACAGAGCTTGGAGGTGTTACATATCTTGGACACAAAACCATGAGCCTATTCTGGGTAGTGGCCAAAATTTAGGAAGAAAACAGGAACTTAGGACGATAGTAGGGGTGGCCCATCCATAAGGCAACCTGCAGTCCAGTCATAAATTGGGTAGGATAAATGCTGGAAAACTTTCTTCTAGACAGGACATATCCATTGATGCATTCTCTTTTCTCATGTCTACAACCACGGACACAGTGAGATACACATATATAGAAACACTCACCTTTTCAAACGACTTTTTAGAAACAGTCCACTCCAAACCAAACAAACTGCCTTTCCTACCTATTCTCAGAACATGAGACAAAACCACAAACTCACACCCACACCCACAAAGGCACTTCCTTCCCCCAATATGTCTGTGATTATCGGGAGTGTCCTCTGTCTGTGGACCATATTGTTACCCCGAACTGGCCTGCCCTGTCTCAGATCTGGTCTCCGTGGCCAAATCTGTGAAGTTGTCAGGAACCAGCGATGACCAACTACCTGCTTTCTTAGGAAAGGACCCTCTTCAGAGCTGTCCTGGCATTTGGCCATTCTCACATCAGTAGGTACCAAAAAAAGACTCTCTGCCCTTGGTAAAACCAAACATGTGATCCCACTGGGACTGTGACTGGGACTGGCTCTGGATGCCTGGCTTCCTTGATCCCAAGTTCAGAGAGTTCCATCACCAAGTAAGTTAGGTGAAGTCACTTTCTTCATGAAATGAATGAAGTCACTGGCTTGGCAACCACTTTGTCCTAGCAGTTGCTGCCAAGGGTCCCATGAGATGGAGGCTGTTCCTACTTTCTGTGACACTGTCACAAGTTAGAATGGTATTTCAACCATATGCACTGGGGAACTTCTCTCCATACAGGCATGCTTTGGTCCATCTTCTCTACATTAAGAAGAGAGAGGCTGATTCAGACACATCCTTTCATCCTGTCCAGGTTCTTTACCATGTCAGAAGACTTTTGCTCTCTTTGGTACTACATAGCTGCCTACAACTTCTCCAAGGATCATTTCTGCATTGACCTTTGAGGTTCTCAGCAGGTGGAAGATCCCCTACATTCCTGTATTGTAAGACCAACTCTGTCCCTGCTCCTCTGTAAAGTTATATTGAGGGAACAGCGTATGGTTAGGGTTAATAACAGGTTCGATTTCGGTTAGGAATCATTCTGCGGGATGAATAATGTTATTGGGAACCTGCGATATTTAAAAGAATATAAAGGTGAAATATAAGTTTGAAAACCCAAATCTATGTAAGTTTTGAAGCCCA
The DNA here is from genome assembly GCF_048772815.1 of Callospermophilus lateralis. NCBI lineage: Eukaryota > Metazoa > Chordata > Mammalia > Rodentia > Sciuridae > Callospermophilus > Callospermophilus lateralis. The sequence continues at coordinate 17,503 of NW_027514417.1, forward strand.
GAAGTGTATTGGGCCCTTGGGTAGGATACTTAGCTTTGAATTATGTTCTGCACAGATGTCTCTGATTAATCGCTATACAATGGCATAGGACCTTTACCTTGGATGATTGAATGTTGAAGAGAACATGCAGTCAAAAAGGGATAATCGGTAGGATTAGGAAGATAGTCAGAAGGTTTAGAAAGAAGAGTGAGTATAGGATTTGGACCAAAAGTTTTTTAGCAATAGGGTTTCGGGTAGAGAGTGAATGTAAATGTCAGCACATGTGAAGAGTCATTCACAATGATGAACTGGGGAAAATATGTATGAAAGTAAATATCAATTGAGACAAAAGGAAATCAGGCAAAGTATAATGTGAGTTATAGGATTAGACATTTTCAACAGGGTTGAGGTTGAATATATAATCTTAGCAAGAAACAAATATGTAGTCACAAATTGGATTGAAATTTGAGAGCATTAGGCAACCTGGACATGGATGTTATTACTAATCCATTCTCACTTTCCATTTAGGCTTTGGTACAATCATAAGTGTGACCTTTGCATTTTGTGTCCATAATATTACTGTGATAAAATATATATGTAGATCAGGTGACATGAGTATATCTTCCACCATTTCTGGGAGCAATATTTTGAAGACGTATAAATTAGTATTGGGGGTACAAAGAGGTGTACCCTGTTTCTATGAATATACAGATAATGCATGAATAGAACATACACTGAATAAAACATATACTCATTCCACTATAAATAATGAATTGAATTGATATCTGAAAATATACAGGAAATCAAATATTGATATACAGACATTCATTACAACCAGTTATACATCAATGATAATATTAGTATTGGGATTTTCATGAAGAGTGTGTGAGTTTCGCTTCAAAATTGATTTTGGAAATCGAAAATAATGTGTTTGGAAAGAAGTCTCATGAAAAGACCAGTAAAGCAACATGGAGGAATACATGTGTTCAGAAGCAGGAAGTGATTGAAAGTGAAACAAATTCCTATATATTTTGGAAATTTTGGATGAAATATATATAGTATGATGTGCATAAACTGAAGAAATAATAATGTCCCATTGTTGAATAAATATGAATGTCAAAATATATATCATGTCCCATAGGAATCTGCTTGCGTTGATGTTAAACTGGGTCAGTTACTGTAGAAATATTAGGATTTGTATACACCATTCACTGAAGTTAGTTGTCAGTAATAGGAAACAAATATGAATTTCAGGTGGATGAATATTTTAGAAAATAATCTTGTGAAAAGTTGATTATAAATCCACATAAATGAATATGAATGAACTTAGGGAGTGTATAATAAGTCACATATATTACATATTTTGAAAAATCTGGAGAGTATATATATATATATATATATATATATATATATATATATATATATATATATACAGAGAGAGAGAGAGACATTAAAAACTAGCAATATATATGCCAATCAAAATTCATCATGAAATATATATCATACACAGATCCAAAAATATTCATTATACTGAACATGGATTTATGTATAATGTTGTTCAACTAGAAAGTTCACCCATAGTTTGAAATTTCAGTTCCAACAGCATTTACGAGGAGTGATCTCTTCTCACAATTTGTATCTGCCAAGTCAAACACCTCACAAGAATATACGTGTGGTACCAGGTAGAAATCTATATGTGCATATAAAAATACATGTGCTTAATAGGCTACAGAGAAAGGGAGAAAGGAATTCACATATTTGTTAACTTTAAAAACTCATGGAGAACTATTTCAAAAAAAAATTTGCAAGATTTATAACTCCTACCCTATATTATGCAAAAGGCAAGTCCTAGTATACACCTTGCCTCCACTGAACTGCTTGTACTTCTTTTCTGTTTTTTGTTATTTTTCTCCATCATATTAGGATTAGTAGTCAGAGTCTAGTTGGGAATTGGTTAGGGTCAGAGATTCAGTGTTTTGAAGGGAAATTGAAAAATGTATCCAATGCCTATGCAAATATGTGCTACCCAAAATCTTCCCACTCTCATCCAGAATAATGCCTTGACATTATCTTTTACCAAAGTAAGACACAGTTAGAGGAGAAGAGTTAGAAAATCTGTGAATACATATCTGGAATGGAATATGCTCAGGAGTTCACAACCTTGGAGGTGGTAGCAGAGATCAAAAAAGTAAGGCAAAAGGTAAACACTCCTCAAACATGGAGCTCTGCTGGCCGAAAGAATTCTTGAGAAACTGCCTCTGAGGTTGGTCACTTGAAATATATGTTGTTTTCAGGAGATTTAGTTCTTTTGTAGAGAGACCATCAAAGCTGGTTCTGCATATATGTGACCTGTAAGACATGGTTTCTTATTTTTCATTGAACATGTGGCAGCAGTGCTGAATTCTTTTTTTTGTAGCTAAACTGTGGACACTGGGGCTAAGTTTCTCCCTGTGTTAACTGGGAAGACATTTGTTCATCCTCCACTTTTAGTGGTGTTTCTTGCTGCTGCATTGGGAGTTTGGTATTTGCTTCACGAAATAAAGGAGTTCAATTAGGACACATTGCTGGAGGGAGTTTAGTCACGTGTGGTGGGTGAGGGTTTGCAGGAGAATGCAATAACCAGGCTTCTATCCCACATAGCTTGCCCCCTTGATCATAGCAACCTGATTCTGAACATTTCCCTGAAACCTCTCCATATAACAAGATGCCTTTACCTATTTGGTCTGTTGGCTGTAACCATATCAGTCACAAGCCATTTGGAAGCCAATGGCAGATCCACGTGGCCCCACCACAGATGTTTTGTCACACATCTGTCCACCACTGCTCTAGGTCCACTAATCATCAGGCGACAACTAACTGGCATCTCTGTTCTTCACCATTTTCATGAAACCCTGTCAATCAAGGCACTGTCTGGTTTACTATGATCAGCATCAGGACATCCAAAGGTTTTCCAGTGCCACCTCGTCATGGAAATTTCAAAAATTTCATGGTATTTATCTAGCCATTATTCAAGGAAGAAGTTGTAGTCACTGTAGGTTTCAATTCATTCAGGAACCATTAAATGTTAAGGAAGCTCATTTCAATAAAAGCTCTGGAGAACAATCACAGGCAAGGCATCCCAAATAGTGGCCAAAAGGTCACATGAAGCCAGGACCATTGAGGTCTACAATGTGAGGTCCATGTGTGTTTTGACTCTCAACTATGGCTGCCAAGTTTTTCAGAATAAAATCATGTGATATCCTGGCTGAGATTCTCAGTGTTCTGTGGAAAGCCACCCTTGGCCTAGATCTCAGTTTCAAAGGGCGACTCTCATGCGTGGCCTCCTAACATCCCCACACAATCCATGGCAATACTTCTAATACTTCTCTGAGGTCAGTTCTACAACTCAGTCTCTAAGGAGTATTACACCAGAGTACAAGCCGAGGTGGACCCAGTCATCCCTTCCAACTGCCACACAAATGACCAAAATTAAAACCAAAACATTCCCACATGGCCCTCATCTTCTTCCACATAGACCCTCATTATAACCTCTGGCTGGAGATTTCCATGAGGGGTACAGCGCAAGAGAGTGTCCAAAATAAGCTTTCTTGGCCCTCATTTGCCTAAAGTCAGGGTGGCCTGGACACCATACCTGTGAAACAGGAGTGATCAAATAGGCCTGCCATTAAAACTGCTCTGCTTCTCCAATTTGAGGCCTACTGACTGTTGGGTTTAGATTCTTTATGTGAAGTGGAATCATGAGAAAACCCACGCACCTCTGCATGGCTTTGAAAAACTCATTTGACCCAAAGGATCCCTATACTCACTTGATGATTGTCTGCAACCTAATAGAGGAAGGAGAGAGACATCATCCACAATGACTGAATTTTGCCATTTTGGTTTTGGATGCACACATGGGATCTTTCTTTATATCCATCAGGTGCTGAGAATCTAAGCCACAGCCTCACACAGGGCCAAGAGGCTGATTCAGACACATCCCTTTCAAAGCAATTAAGCAAAGAGCCACAGGTGATGCCCAATCATTTCCATATGAAAACTGTTTTTTTCATGCTTCACAAAGGGGTGGCCTGAGGCAAAGACCTTCCTGTCATTCAGTGAAACAGAAAAATAGGTAAGCAAAAGGCACAAAACATGGTTTCTCCACTGAGACTTACCTGGTCACACTGATATCTGAGTTTTCTAAGATGCTCGCCATTACCTTCAGCTATTCAGTACATGGCCATGTGACAGAGCTTGGGGTGGTACCTATCTTGGACACAAAACCATGAGACTATTCTGCAGATTGGTCAGAATTCAGGAAGAAATCTGAAACTTAGGAAGATATTAGGTGTTGCCCATTGATAAGGCAACCTGCAGTGCAGTCATAAATTGGGCAGGATGAATGCTGGGAAGCTTTCTACTAGACAGGACACATTCATTGATGCATTCTCTTTTCTAATGTCTACAACCACGGACACAGTGTTATACACAGACATAGAAACACTTGCCTTGTCAAACGACTATCTAGAAACAGTCCACTGCAAACCAGACATACCAGCTTTTCTACCTATTCTAAGAAAATGAGACAAAACCACAAACTCACACCCACAAACACAAAGGCACCTCCTTCTCCAAGTAAGTCTGTGAATATCCAGAGTGTCCTCTGACTGGCGGGCCCTACTATGTTCCCCCGAAATGGCCTGTACTGTGTCAGATCTGGTCTCCTTGGCCAACTCTGTGAAGTTGTTAGGAGCCAGCGGTGAGCCACTACCTAATTACTAAGGAAAGGCCCGTCTTCAGAGCTCTCCTGGCATTTGGCCATCCTCACATCAGTAGGTACCAAAAAAGACAGAATCTGTCATTAGTAAAACTAAACAAGTGAGCCCACTGGGACTGGGACTGGGACTGGCTCTGGATGCCTGGCTTCCTGGATCCCAAGTTCACAGAGTTCCATCACCAAAGAAGTAAGGTAGGTCACTTCCTTCAGGAACTGAATAGGTCAATGCCTTGGCAAACACTTTGTCCTAATAGTTGCTTCCAAGGGTCCCATGAGATGGAGGCTGCCCCTACTTCCTGTGACACTGTCACAAGTTAGAATGGCATATCAACCATAGACACACGGGAACAGCTCTCCACACAGACCTTGTTTGGTCCATCTTCTCTACATTAAGAAGAAAGTGGCTGATTCAGACACACCCCTTCATCCTGACAAGGTTGTTTGCCATGGAAGATGACTTTTGCTCTCTCAGGTCCTTCATAGCTGCCTACCTCTTTTCCAGGGATCATGTCTGCATGGACCTTTGAGGTTCTCAGCAGGTGGAAGATGCCCTAGATTCCTGTATTGTAAGACCAACTCTGTCCCTGCTCTTCTGTAAAGTTAGATTGAGGGAACAGTGTATGTTTAGGGTCAATAACATGTTGGATTTAGTTTAGGAATCATCCTGCAGAATGAATAATGGTATTTGAAACTGCGATATTTACCAGAATATATATGTGAAATATAAGTGTGAAACCAGAAATCTAGGTAACATTTGAAGCCCAGAAGGGCATTGGACCCTTGATTGTGATACTTAGCATTGAATTGCATTCTGCACAGAGGTCTCAGGTAGATCAATATACAATGGCATAAGACCTTGTACCTTGCTTGATTGAATGTAGAAGAGAACAACCAGTCAAAAAAGGATAGTCGGTCGGATTAGGAAGATATTCGGTAGGTTTACAAAAAGAATGAGTATAGGATTAGGAACAAAAGTTTATTAGCAATAGGTTATCGATTAGAGTGTGAATGTAAATGTCAGCACATGTGAAGAGTCAGTCACAATGATGAACTCGGGAAAATATGTAGGAAACAGATAGAAATAGAGCCATAATGAAATCAGGCAAAGTATAAAGTGAGGGATAGGATTAGACATTTTCAGTAGGGTTGAGTTTGAATATATAATCTTAAGAAGAAACAAATATGTAGTCACCAATAGGATTGACATTTGACAGCATTAGGCAACATGGACATGGATGTTTTTAGTAATCCATGTTTACTTTCCTTTTAGGCTTTGGTACAAACATAAGTGTGACCTTTGCATTTTGTGTTCCGAATATTTCTGTGATTAAATGTATAAGTAGATCAGGTGACATGAGTATTTCTTCCACCATTTCAGGGAGCAATATTTTGAAGACGTATAAATTAGTATTGGGGGTATAAAGAAGTGTACACTGCGTCTATGAATATAGAGATAATGCATGAATAGACCATTCTGTGAATAAATAATATAACTCTTTTCACTTTAAATAATGGATTGAATTTTTATCTGTAAATATATAAGAAATCCTATATTGGTATGCAATCATTAATTCCAACCAGTTATACATCTAATGGTAATATCAGAGTTATAATTTATCATAAAGTTTATGTGAGTTTTGCTTCAAAAGTGATTATGGAAATTGAAAGTCATGTGTCTTGAAAGAAGTCTCATGAAAAGACCTGTCAAGAAACATGGAAGAATACATGTGTCCTGAAGCAGGAAGTGATTGAAAGTGAAGCAAATTCCTATAAATTTGCGAACTTGTGGGGAAATCTTAAGAGCCCCTCCCAGCTCTCCCTTGAGCGCGATATCCAGACCGAGGGAATTAGGAGTGGCACGGGACTCGTGGTGCAGACCTCCAGGCCACCGCTCCCACCAGTGCTGAAAACTGAAGTCTCTTGCTCCAGCTTCCGGGGGTATGGCTTCCGGAGTGCAAGCAAATTCGCTGGGGGTTCTCAGGCCTAAGCTCTAAAAACTTAGGGTCTGAGGGAGACAAACAGGGAGATTGTGCCCAGGTGTTCATGAAAACAGGGCTCCTAGGAGCAGCAGACCTGGCATGTAGCCAGTATTGTGGTGAGTGTCACAGGTGAGTGGGGCCTGGCTTGAGGAAACACAAAAGAAGGCCCTAGGCACTCAGGATTGGACACCCACCCAGTGTGGGAGGAATAGCTGCTGCACAGTGATTGATTCCCACCTATTGAAAGGAGAAGCTTGGCCCAGTGGGAACAGCTCTACCTAATGGAAAAAAAAGTTTATTGCAATCTATGACTGCATTTATTATTATTATTATTATTATATTAGTTTGTTTTTTTTTTGTTTTTGTTTTTGTTTGTTTTCTTTTATTTTCATTTTTTTGTTGCTGTTCTTTAACTTTTTTAAAATGTTTTTAATTTTTTTAAATTATTTTCTTTTGTTATTATTGTTTTTTAAAATTTTAATTTTATATTATCATTATCATTTTTTAAAAAAAATCATTTTCTTTCTTTATTTTCTATTTTTTCTATTGTCTTTTCATTTCTTTTCAATTTTCTTATTTCCCATTCCTTGCATTCTACCTGCCTACTCTCATTCTCTTTAGTGACTTTTTCCCTTCCCTTCTAAAATCTTTCCTCCCAAGCATCAAATAAATTTATAAGAGTAAACAGTAACTAAGCAGTCAAACAGAACAAGAAGTAACATGAGCAGCATAAACAAGCAAGGAAGAAAAGGAGTACAAACCACGAAGGACACCCTAAATATTCAGGAGGACCTAGAGTCATCAGAAAAATGGTCATATAAAGAACTCAAGGAATACCTTAGACAGATGGAATGGAAACTTAAAGAGGATACGAGACAGAAAATCCAAACAGTAAAAGAAAACATTGAAAATGAATTACATAAACAGATAAAAGAAAAAGTTAAGCATCTTTATCAGAGGATAGAGATTATAAAAAAATCAAACAATAATTCTAGAAATGAAGGAAATGATAAACCAAATTAAGAACTCCATTGAGAGTATCACTAACAGAGTGGAGCAAGTAAAAGGCAAAAGGTCAGATAATGAAGACAAAATATATTATCTTGAAACGAGTCCAGCCAACTCAGAAAGGCTGGCAAAAAAATCAAAAGAAAAACATCCAAGAGATTTGGGATAACATAAAAAAAAAACACACTTACGAGTCATCAGGATAGAGGAAGGTACAGAGACTCAAACCAAGGGAATGAGAAAACTGCTGAATGAAATAATTACAGAAAACTTTCCAGAAATAAAAAAGGAAATGGATATACAAATTGTAGCTGCATACAGGACAAGAGCACACAAAATCACAGTAGACCAATGCCAAGACACATTGTTATGAAGATATCCAATATACAGAACAAAGAGAAAATAATAAATCTACAAGAGAATGGAGGCAGAATACATTCAGTGGTAAACAAATAAGGTTAACAATGGATATTTCATCACAGACACTGAAAGCGAGAAGATCCTGGAAAAATGTATATCAAACACTGAAAGACAATGGATGCCAACCAAGAATTATGTATCCAGCATAATTAACCATCAGGTCCAACAACGAAATAAGAATCTTTCATGATAAACAAAAGCTAAAAGAATTTGAAGCCAGAAAACAAGCATTGCAAAGCGTCTTGAGCAAAACACTACACAAGAAAGAAATGAAAAACAACAACCAAAACCATCAGTGGGAAGTACCTTGGTAATGACAGAGGCAGGGTGAATGCTTGTCATGGAGAAACAAACTAAATTAAAAAAAATATGAATAATCAAACATGGCTGGCATACAAACCATACATCAATAGTAACTCTGAATGTAAATGGCTTAAAGTCTCCAATAAAGCGACATAGGCTGGTAACTTGGATTAAATAAACAAATCCAACAATATGTTGCCTCCAGGAGACACATCTGAAATGCAAAGACACACAGGCTGAAGGTGAAAGGTTGGGAGAAAATACACCATGCACACTTATCCTCATAAACAAGCAGGGGTGGACATCCTCATATCGAATAAAATTGACTTCAAGACTAAGTTAATCAAAAGGGATAAGGAAGGACATTATATACTGTTATAAGGAACCATTCACTAACAAGACATAACAATTATCAATATTTATGCACTAAATAATGGTGCTACGTTGTTCATGAAACAAATTCTCCTCAAGCTCCAGAATGAAATAGACCACAACACAATAATTATGGGTGACTTCAACACACATCTATCATCATTGGACAGATCCTTCAAACAAAAGTTGAATAAAGAAAGTATAGAACTCAATATCACAATCAATAACCTACATGAAACTAACATATATAGAATATATCAACCATCATCAAGTGGATATACTTTTTTTCTCAGCAGCACATGGATCCTTCTCAAAAATAGACAATATATGATGCCATAGGGCAACCCTCAGTAAATATAAAGGTGTGGAGATAATACCATGCATTTTATCTGATCATAATGGAATGAAACTGGAAATCAATGATAAAAGAAGGAAGGAAAAATCCTACATCACATGGAAAATGAACAATATGTTACTGAATGATCAGTGGGTTAGAGAAGATATAAAGGAGGAAATCAAAAAATTCTTAGAGATACATGAAAATACAGACGCAACATATTGGAATCTATGGGACACAATGAAAGCAGTTTTAAGAGGGAAATTCATTGCCTGGAGGTCATTCCTGAAAAAAAGTAAAACCGAACAAATAAATGAGCTCACACTTTAACTCAAAGCCCTAGAAAAGGAAGAGCAAAACAACAGAAAATGTAGCAGAAGGCAAGAAATAATTAAAATCAGAGCAGAAATCAACGAAATTGAAACAAAAGAAACTATTGAAAAAATTAACAAAACTAAAAGGTGGTTCTTCGAAAAAATATATATGTTCGACAGACCCTTAGCCATGCTAATGAAGAGAAGAAGAGAGAGAACTCAAATTACTAACATATGGGATGAAAAAGGCTATATTACAACAGATGCTTCCGAAATACAGAAGACAATTAGAAATTATTTGGAAAACCTATATTCCAATAAAATAGAATATAGTGAAGACATCAACAAATTTCTTAAGTCATATGATTTGCCCAGACTGAGTCAGGAGGACACACACAATTTAAACAGACCAATGTCAATGGATGAAACAGAAGAAGCAATCAAAAGACTACCAACCAAGAAAAGCCCAGGAACGGATGGCTATACAGCGGAGTTTTACAAAACATTTAAAGAAGATTTAATACCAATACTTTTCAAGTTATTTCAGGATAGAGAAAAAGAGGGAGCTCTGCCAAATTCATTCTATGAGGCCAACATCACGCTGATTCCGAAATCAGAAAAAGACACCTCAAAGAAAGAAAACTACAGACCAATATATCTGATGAACCTACATGCAAAAATCCTCAATAAAATTCTGGCGAATCGAATACAAAGGCACATCAAATAATTAGAAATTATTTTGAAAATCATTATTCCAATAAAATAGAAAATAGTGAAGACATCGATAAATTTCTTAAGTCATATGATTTGCCCAAACTGAGTCAGGAGGATACACACAATTTAAACCAACCAATATCAATGGATGAAATAGAAGAAGCAATCAAAAGACTACCAACCAAGAAAAGCCCAGGAACGGATGGCTATACAGCGGAGTTTTACACAACCTTTGAAGAAGAATTTATACCAATACTTTTCAAGTTATTTCAGGAAATAGAAAAAGAGGGAGCTCTGCCAAATTCATTTTATGAGGCCAACATCACCCTAATTCCAAAACCAGAAAAAGACAACTCAAAGAAAGAGAACTACAGACCAATATATCTGATTAACCTAGATGCAAAAATCCTCAATAAATATCTGCCAAATCGAATACAAAGGCACATCAAAAAAATTTTTCACCAGGATCAAGTAGGATTCATCCCTGGGATGCAACGATGGTTCAATATACGAAAATCAATAAATGTTATTCATCACATCAATAGACTTAAAGATAAGAACCATATGATCATCTCGATAGACGCAGAAAGCATTTGACCAAGTACAGCATCTCTTTATGTTCAAAACATTAGAAAAATAGGGATAACAGGAACTAACCTCGACATTTTAAAAGCTATCAATGCTAAGTCTCAGGCTAGCATCATTATGAATGGAGAAAAATTGAAGGCATTCCCTCTAAAATCTGGAACAAGACAGGGATGCCCTCTGTCACCAGTTCAATTCAATATAGTTCTCGAAACACTGGCCAGAGCAATTAGACAGACAAAAGAAATCAAAGGCATAAAGATAGGAAAATAAGAACGTAAATTATCACTATTTCCTGGTGACATGATTCTATACATAGAAAACCCAAAGGGGTCTACAAAAAAATCTACTAGAACTAATAAATGAATTCAGCAAAGTGGCAGGATATACAATCAAAACGCATAAATCAAAGGCATTTCTGTATATCAGCGACAAAACTTCTGAAACAGAAATGAGGAAAAACACTCCATTCACAATATCGTCAAAAAAATTAAATACTTAAAAATCAACCTAACAAAAAAGGTGAAAGACTTATACAATGAAAACTACAGAACCCTAAAAAGGGAAGTAGAAGAAGATCTTAGAAGATGGAAAAATATACCCTGTTCCTGGATAGGCAGAACTAACATCATCAAAATGGCGAAATTACCAAAAGTTTTCTATAGGTTTAATGCAATGCCAATCAAAATCCCAAAGGCATTTCTTGTAGAAATAGATAAAGCAATCATGGAATTCATATGGAAAAATATAAGACCCAGAATAGCAAAAGCAATTCTAGCAGGAAGTGTGAATCAGGCGATATAGCGATACCAGACTTAAAACTATACTACAGAGCAATAGTAACAAAAACAGCATGGCACTGGTACCAAAACAGGCGGGTTGACCAATGGGTACAGAATAGAGGACACAAAGACTAATTCACAAAGCTACAACTATGCTATATTTGATAAAGGAGCTAAAAGCATGCAATAGAGGAAATATAGCATCTTCCACAAATGTTTTTGTATAAAATGGAAATCCATATGCAACAAAATGAAACCGAATCCCCTCCTCTTGCCATGCACAAAAGTTAACTCAAAGTGGATCAAGGAGCTAGATATCAAATAAGAGACTCTGCATCTGATAGAAGAAAAAGTTGGCTCTGATGTACATAATGTGGGGTCGGGCTCCAAATTCCTTAACAGGACACCCATAGCAGAAGAGTTAATAACAACAATCATCAAATGGGACTTACTTAAACTGAAAAGTTTTTTTTTTCTCAGCAGGATAAAAAATGAGAGAGGTAAATAGGGAGCCTAAATCATGGGAACAAATTTTTACTCCTCACACTTCAGATAGAGCCCTAATATCCAGAGTATACCAAGAACTCAAAAAATTAGACAATAAGATGATAAATAACCCAATCAAAAAATGGGCCATGGACCTGAACCAACACTTCTCAGAGGAGGACATACAATCAATCAGTAAGTACATGAAAAAATGCTCACCATCTCTAGCAGTCAGAGAAATGCAAATTAAAACCACCCTAAGATACCATCCTACTCTAGTAAGATTGGCAGCCATTATGAGGTCAAACAACAACAAGTGCTGGCGAGGATGTGGAGAATAGGGTACACTTATACATTGCTGGTGGGACTGCAAACTGTTGTGGCAAATTTGAAAAGCAGTATGGAGATTCCTGGGAAAGCTGGGAATGGAACCACCATTTGACCCAGCTATTGCCCTTCTCAGACTATTCCCTGAAGACCTTAAAAGAGCATATTACAGGGATACTGCCACATCGATGTTCATAGCAGCACAATTCAAAATTGCTAGACTGTGGAACCAACCCAGATGCCCTTCAGTAGATGAATGGATAAAAAAAATGTGGTATTTATACACCATTGAGTATTATGCATCATTAAAAAATGACAAAATCATTGAATTTGCAGGGAAATGGATGGCACTAGAGCAGATTATGCTTAGTGAAGCTAGCCAAACCCTAAAAAACAAATAAAAATGTCTTCTTTCATATAATGAGAGCAACTAACAACAGAGCAGGGAGGAAGAGCAGGAAGAAAAGATCAACATTAAACAGAGACATGAGGTGGGGGGCGGAAAGAGAGAGATAAAGGAAATTGCATGGTAATGGAGGGAGACCCTCATTGTTACACAAAATTACATATAAGAGGTTGTGAGAGGAATGGGAAAATAAACAAAGATATAAATGTATTACAGTAGATGGGGTAGAGAGGGAAGATGGGAGGGGAGCAGGGATAGTAGAGGATAGAAAATGTAGCAGAATACAACAGTTACTAATAGGGCATTATAAAAATGCGGATGTGTAACAGATATGATTCTGCAATCCGTACTTTGGATAAAAATGGGAGTTCATAACCCACTTGAATCTAATGTATGAAATATAATATGTCAAGAGCTTTGTAATGTTTTGAACACCCAATTAAAAAAATAAAATAATAATATGAAATAAAATAATTAAAAAAAAACATGGAGAAATATTTCACTGTCATCCAGAACAATGCCTTGACATTACCCTCGCCCCAAGTAATTCATCATTAGAAGAGAAGAGTTCAAAAATCTGGGAATACATAGCTGGAATTTAATATGCTCAAAAGTTCACAACCTTGGAGGTGGTAGAGTAGTTTACTAAAGTAAGGGACAGGGTAAACACTCCACAAATATGGAGCTCTGCTGGCCTAAAGACTTCTTCAGAAACTGCCTCTGAGGTTGGGCACTTGAAATATATGTTGTTGTCAGGAGGTTTAGATTCCTTTGTAATGAGAGCATCAAAGCTGGGTCTGCATCTATGTGACCTGGAGGACATGGTTTCTTATGTTTCAATGAACATGAGTCAGCAGTGCTGAATTCAATCTTTGTAGGTAAACTGTGGTCACTGGGGGCTAAGTGTCTCCCCGTGTGGACAGTGAAGCCATTTGGTCATCCTCCACATTTTGTGGTGTTTATTGCTGCTGCACTGGTAGTTTGGTATTTTCTTCACAAAATACAAGGAGTCCAACTGGGACAAAGTGTTGGAGGGAGTTTCTCAAGTCTGGTGGGTCAGGGTCTGCAGGAGAATGCACCCACCAAGGTTCTATTCCAAATAGCTTGCCTCTTGACCATAGGAACGTGATTCTGAACATTGCCCTGAAACCTCTCCAAATAAAAATATGCCTTTACATATAAGGGTCTGCTTGCTGCACCATGTCAGTCACAAGCAATTTGGAAGCCAAAGGAAGATCCACATGGCCCCACCACAGATGATTTATCACACACCTGCCGACTGCAGCTCTATGCCCACTACTCAGCAGGCTCCAAATTACTGGCATCTCTGCTCTACACCATTTTCTTGAAACCCAGTCCATCAGGCACTGTCTAGTATACTCATAGTCAGCAACAGGATATCCAAAGTTTCTCCAGTGCCACCTGGTCATGGAAATTTAAAAAAATTTCACCGTATTTATCTAGCCATTTTTCAAGGATGAAGTTGAAGGCACTGTGGGTTTCACTTCATTCAGGAACCATTAAATGGTGAGGATGCTCATTTCAATGAAAGCTCTGGAGAACTCTCATAAGCAAGGCTTCCCAAAGAGTGGCCAATGATCACATGAAGCTAGGCGCATTGAGGTCTACAATGTGAGGTCCATGTGTGTTTTGACTCTCAACTATGGCTGCAAGCCTTTCAGAATAAAATTATGTGATAACCTGGCTGAGATTCCCAGTGCTCTGTGCAAAGCCAACCTGGGCCTAGATCTCAGTTTCCAAGGGCAAATCTCATGCGTGGCCTCCTAAAATCCCAACACAATTCATGGCAATACTTCTCTGAGGTCAGTACCACAACTCAGTATCTAAGGGGAATCAAACCAGAGTTCCAGCCCAGGTGGACCCAGTCGTCACTTCCAACCGCCACCCAAATGACCACAATTAAAACCAAAACACTCCCACATGACCACATCTTCTTCCATATAGACACTCATCATAACTTCTTGCTGGAGGTTTCCATTAGGGGCTCCGCCCAAGCCAGTGTCAAAAATAAGCTCCCTTGCCCCTTAATTTGACTAAACTCAGGGTGGCCTGTACACCCTTCCTGTGAACCAGATGTGATCAATTAGGCCTGCCATTAATACTGCTTTGCTTCTCCAATTTGAGGACTACTGACTGTGGGTTTTAGATTCTTTATGTGAACTGGAGTCATGATAAAACCCAAGCACCTATGGGATAGAATCTGCAGGGCGTTGAGGAACTCATTTGACACAAAGGATCCCTATTCTCACTTGATGGAGGTCACAAACCTTACAGAGGAAGACGAGAGACTTCATCCACAATGACTGCTCTTTTTGCCACTTTGGTTTTGCATGTACACATGGAATCTTTCTTTAGATCCATCAGGTGATGAGAAACTAAGCAACAGCCTCACACAGGGCCAATGGTCTGAATGAGACACATCTTTTTCAAAGCAATTAAGCAAAGAGCCACAGGTGATCCATTCATTTCCATTTGAAAACTGTTTTCTTCAGGCTTCACAAAGGGGTGGCCAAAGGCAAAGACCTTCCTGACATTCAGGGCAACAGAACAATAGGTAACCAAAAGGCCCAAAGCAGGGTTTCTCTACTGAGACTTTAATGGTCACAGTGATTTCTGAGTTTTCTGCGATTCTCGCCATTCCCTTCAGCTATCCAGTACATGGCCATGTCACAGAGCTTGGAGGTGGTATATATCTTGCACAAAAACCATGAGCCTATTCTGGAGAGTGGCCAGAATTCAGGAAGAAAAGTGGAACTTAGGAAGATAGCAGGTGTAGCCAATTGATAAGGCAAGCCGCAGTCCATTCATAAATTGTGCAGGATGAATTCTGGGAAGCTTTCTACTAAACAGGACACATCCATTGATCCAATATCTTTTCTAATGTCTACAACCATGGATAACAGTGGGATACACAGACATAGAAACACTCGCCTTGCCAAACGACTTACTAGAAACAGTTCACTCCAAACCAAACAAACTGCCTTCCTTGCCTATTCTCAGAACATGAGACAAAACCACAAACCTACAACCAAACCTACAAAGGCACCTCCTTCCGCCAAGTAGGTCTTTGACTATCTGGAGTGTCCTCTGACTTTTGGGCCATACTATGTTCCCCCGAAATGGCCACTCCTGTCTCAGATTTGGACTCCATGGCCAACTCTATGAAATTGTCAGGAGCCAGCTGTGAGCCACTACCTGCTTTCTCAGGAAAGGCTTCTCTTCAGAGATTTCCTGCCGTTTGGCCATCCTCACATTAGTAGGTACCAAGAGAGACTGACTCTGTCCTTGGTAAATCCAAACAAATGAGACCACTCGGACTGGAACTGGCCCTGGCTTTTGTGCCTGAATTCCTGGATCCCAAGATCAGAGAGTTCCATCACCAAGAAAGTGAGGTGAGGTCACTTCTTTCAGGAACTGAAAAATCTGTGGAAAGCAACCCTGGGCCTAGATCTCAGTTCCAAGGGTGACTCTTATGCGTGGCCTCCTAAAATCCCAACAAAATTCAATGCAATACTTCTCTAAGGTCAGTTCCACAACTCAGTCTCTAAGGGGAATCACACCAGAGTTCAAGCCCAGGTGGACCCAGTCATTTCTTCCAACCGCCACACAAATGACCAAAATTAAAACGAAAACACTCCCACATGGCCCTCATCTTCTTACATATTGTCATTCATCGTAATGTCTGGCTGAAGATTTTCATGAGGGGCGAAGCCCAAGAAAGTGTCCAAAATAAGCTCACTTGGCCCTCATTTGCCTAAAGTCAGGGTGGCCTGGACACCCTTCCTGTGAACCAGGAGTGATCAAATAAGCCTGTCATTAATAATGCTCTGTTTCTCCAATGTGAGGCCTACTGATTTTCAGGTATAGATTCTTTGTGATTTGGAGTCATGCGAAACCCCAAGCACCTCTGCAGGGCTTTGAGGAACTCATTTGACCCAAAGAATCCATTTTCTCACTTGACGGAGGTCAGGAACCTAACAGAGGAAGGCAAGAGACTTCATCCACAATGACTGATCTTTTTGCCATTGTGGTTTTTGATGCACACATGGGATTATTCTTTAGATCCATCAGGTGCTGAGAATGTAAGTCACAGCCACACACAAGGCCAAGAGGCTAATTCAGCCACATCCCTTTCCAAAGCAATTAAACAAAGAGCCACAGGTGATGCCCATTCATTTCCATTTGAAAATTGTTTTCTTCAGGCTTCACAAAAGGGTGGCCTGAGACAAAGTCTTTCCTGACATTCAGTGCAACAGAACAATAGGTAAGCAAAAGGCCCAAAGCAGGGTTTTTCCACTGAGATGTTCCTGTTCACACTGATATCTGAGTTCTCTGAAAGGCTGGCCATTCTCTTCAGCTATCCAGTACATGGCCATGTCACAGAGCTTGGAGTGGTACATATCTTGGACACAAAACCATTAGCCTATTCTGGAGAGTGGCCAGAATTCAGGAAGAAAACAGGAACTTAGGAAGATAGAAGGTATTGCCTCTCGATAAGACAAGCTGCAGTCCATTCATAAATTGGGCGAATGAATTATGGGAAGATTTATACTAGACTGGAGGCATTCATTAATGCATTCTCTTTTCTAATGTCTACAACAACGGACACACTGGGATACACAGACATAGAAACACTCGCCTGGTCAAACGACTTACTAGAAACAATCCACTCCAAACCAAACAAACCAACTTTCCTACCTATTCTCAGGACATGGACTGACCTCTCTCAGATCTGGTTTCCTTGACCAACTCTGTGAAGTTGTCAAGAAAAAGGGGTGAGCCACTACCTGCTTCTTCTGGAAAGGTCCCTCTTCAGAGCTCTCCTGGCATTTGGCCATCCTCACATCAGTAGGTACCAAGAAAGACTGACTCTGTCCTTGGTAAATCCAAACAAGTGAGCCCACTGGAACTGGGGCTGCCTCGGGGTGCCTGGATTCTTGGATACAAAAGTTCAGAGAGTTCCATCACCAAGGAAATGAGTTATGTCACTTTCTTTGGAACTGAATGAGGTCACTGCCTTGGCGACCACTTTGTCCTAACAGTTGCTTCCAAGTGTCCCATGAGATGGAGTCTGCCCCTACTTCCTGTGACACTTTCACAAGGTAGAATGGTATGCCAACCATAGGCACCCAGCAGCAGCTCTCGACAGAGGCCTGGTTTGGTCCATCTTCTCTACAATAAAAAGAGAGAGGCTGATTCAGACACATCCCTTCATCCTGACCAGGTTGTTTGCCATGGAAGATGACTTTTGCTCTCTCAGGTCCTTCATAGCTGCCTACATCTTCTCCAGGTATCATTTTGAATGGACCTTTGAGGTTCTCAGCAGGTGGAATGTCCCCTACTTTCCTGTATTGTAAGAACGACTCTCTCCCTGCTCTTCTGTAAAATGAGATTGAGGGAACAGTGTATGTTTAGGGTTAATAACAGGTTCGATTTGGGTTAGCAATCATTCTGTGCGATAAATAATGGTATTGGGAACCTGCGATATTTACAAGAATATAGAGGTGAAATATAAGTATGAAAACAGAAATCTAGGTATGATTTGAAACCCAGAAGGGCATTGGGCCCTTAATTGGGATACTTAGTTTTTAATTATATTCTGCAAAGAAGTCTCAGACAATTTGATATACAATGGCATAGAACCTTGTACCTTGGATGTTTGAATGTAGAAGAGAACATCCAATCCAAAGGGATAGTCGGTAGGATTAGGAAGATAGTCGGTAGGTTTAGAAAGAAGAATGAGTGTAGGATTGGGACTAAAAATTCTTTAGCTATAGGGTTTCGGTTAGAGAGTGAATGTAAATGTCAGCACATATGAAGAGTCAGTCACTATGATGAAATTGGGAAAATATGTAGAAAAGCAGATATCAATAGAGACATTATGAAATCAGGCAAAGTATTAAGTGAGTGATAGGAGTAGACATTTTCACCAGGGTTGAGTTTGAATATATAAACTTAGGAAGAAACAAATATCTAGTAACTAATAGGATTGACATTTGAGAGCATTAGGCAACCTGGACATGGATGTTTTTAGTAATCCATGATCTCTTTTCATTTAGTCTTTGGTACAATCATAAGTGTGACCTTTACATTTTTTGTCCAGAATATTACTGTGATAAAATGTATATGTAGATCAGGTGACATGAGTATTTCTACCACCATTTCTGGGAGCAATATATTGAAGACATAAAATTATTATTGGGGATACAAAGAGGTGTACCCTGTGTCCATGAATATAGAGATTAAGCATGAATACACCATACTGTGAATAAATAATATAACTGATTCCAACTTTAAATAATGGATTGAATTGATATCTGAAAATATACAATAAATCTTATATTGATATACATTCATTCATTCCAACCAGTTATACATCTAATGGTAATATTAGTGTTTTGGTTTATCATGAAGAGTGTGTGAAGTTTACTTCAAAAGTGATTATGGAAATCGAAAATAATGTGTTCGGAAAGAATTCTCATGCAAAGACCAGTCAAGAAATATGGAGGAATACATGTGTTCTGAAGCAGGAAGAGATTGAAAGTGAAACAAATGCGTATAAATTTGCTAAATTGTTTATGAAATATATATCCTATGATGTGCATAAACTGATGAAATTGTAATGTACCAGTTTTGAATAAAAATTAACGTAATAATACACATCATGTCCCATTGGAATCTACTTGCATTGATGTTAAACTTGGTAAGTTACTGTAGAAATATTAGGATTCGCGTGCCTCATTCACCGAAGTTAGTTTCCTTTTTTTTAATTTTTTTTATGGTTGTTCTAAACATTACATATTTCTTAATATATCATATTTCACACTTTGATTCAAGTGGGTTATGAACTCCCATTTTTACCCCGTATACAGATTGCAGAATCACATCAGTTACACATCAATTGATTTACACATTGCCATACTAGTGTCTATTGTATTCTGCTGCCTTTCCTATCCTCTACTATCCCTCCTCCTCTCCCCTCTCTTCCCCTCATCTCTTTCTACCCCCTCTACTGTAATAAATTTCTCCCTTTTTGTATTATTTTTCCCTTTCCCCTCACATCCTCTTTTATGTAATTTTATATAACCCTGTGGGTTTCCTTCCATTTCCCTGCAATTTCTCTTCTCTATCCCTTTCTCTCCCACCTCTCATCCCTAGTTAATACTAATCTTCTTCTCATGCTCTTCATCCCTACTCTGTTCGTAGTTACTCTCCTTTTATCAAAGAAGGCATTTGGCATTTGTTTTTTAGGGATTGGCTAGCTTCACTTAGCATAATCTGCTCTAATGACATCCATTTTCCTGCAAATTCTATGATTTTGTCATTTTTTAAAGCAGAGTAATACTCCATTGTGTATAAATGCCACATTTTTTTTTTTCCGTTCTTCTATTGAACGGCATCTAGGTTGGTTCCACAGTCTTGCTATTGTGAATTGTGCTGCTATGAACATCAATGTAGCAGTGATCCTGTAGCATGATCTTTTAAGGTCTTTAGGGAATAGACCGAGAAGAGGAATAGCTGGGTCAAATGGTAGTTCCATTCCCAGCTTTCCAAGAAATCTCCATAATGCTTTACAAATTGGCTGCACCAATTAGCAGTGCCTCCAATAATGTACAAGTGTACCTGTTTCTCCACATCCTCACCAGAACTTGTTGTTGTTTGACTTCATAATGGCTGCCAATCTTACTGGAATGAGATGGTATCTTAGGGTGCTTTTGATTTGCATTTCTCTGACTGCTGGGGATGGTGAGCATTTTTTCATGTACTTGTTTTTTGATTGTATGTCCTTCTCTGAGAATTGTCTGTTCTGGTTCTTGGCCCATTTGTTTATTGGGTTATTTGTTATCTTATTGTCTATTTTTTTCACTTCTTTGTATACTCTGAATATTAGGGCTCTATCTGAAGTGTGAGGAGTAAAGATTTGTTCCCAGGATTTAGGCTCCCTATTTACCTCTCTTATTGTTCCTTTTGCTGAGAAAAACCTTTTTAGTTTGAGTAAGTCCCATATGTTGATTGTAGTTATTAACTCTTGTGCTATGGGTGTCCTATTGAGGAATTTGGAGCCCGACCCCACAGTATGTAGATCGTAGCCAACTTTTTCTTCTATCAGACTCCATGTCTCTGATTTGATATCAAGCTCCTTGATCCATTTTGAGTTATATTTTGTGCATGGCGAGAGAAAGGGATTCAGTTTCATTTTTTTACACATGGATTCCAAGTTATCCAAGCACCATTTTTTGCAGATGCTATATTCCTTCATTGCATGCTTTTAGCCCCTCCATCAAATATAAGATAGTTGTAGTTTCCTGGCTTGGTTTCTGTGTCCTCTATTCTGAACAATTGGTCCACCCTCCTGTTTTGGTACCAGTACCATGCTATTTTTGTTACTATTGCTCTGTAGTATAGTTTGAAGTCTGGTATCACTAGGCCGCCTGATTCACACTTCCTGCTTAGTATTGTTTTTTTTATTCTGTGTCTTTTATTTTTCAATATGAATTCCATGATTGCTTTCTCTATTTCTAGAAGAAATGCCGTTTGGATTTTGATTGGCATTGCATTAAACCTATTGAGAACTTTTGGTAATATCACCATTTTGATGATGTTAGTTCTGCCTATCCATGAACAGGATATATTTTTACATCTTCTAAGATCTTCTTCTATTTCTCTCTTTAGGGTTCTGTGGTTTTCATTGTATAAGACTTTCACATCTTTTGTTAGGTTGATTCCTAATTATTATTATTATTTTTTTAGGATATTGTGTATGGAGTGGTTGTCCTCATTTCCATTTCAGAAGATTTGTCGCTGATATGCAGGAATGCCTTTGATTTATGCATGTTGATTTTATATCCTGCCACTTTTCTGAATTCATTTATTAGCTCCATTAGTTTCTTTGTAGACCCTTTTGGGACTGCTAGATATAGAATCATGTGATCTGCAATAGTGATAATTTAAGTACTTCTTTTCCAATTTTTATGCCTTTTATTTCTTTCGTCTGTCTAATTGCTCTGGCCAGTGATTCGAGAACTATGTTGAACAGAAGTGGTGAGAGAGGGCATCCCTGTCTTGTTCCAGATTTTAGAGAGAATGCCTTCAATTTTTCTCCATTCAGAATGATGCTAGCCTGAGGCTTAGCATAGATTGCTTTTACAATATTGAGGTATGTTCCTCTTATCACTAGTTTTTCTAGAGTGTTGAACATAACAGAATGCTGTACTTCATTGAATGCTTTTTTTGCATCTATCAAGATGATCATATGGTTCTTATTTTTAAGTCTAATGATGTGGTGAATAACATTTATTGATTTCCGTATATTGAACCAGCCTTGCATCACATGGATGAATTCTACTTGATCAGGATTCACAATTTTTTTGATATTTTTTTTGTATCCAATTCGCCAGAATTTTATTGAGGATTTTTTCATGTAGGTTCATTAGAGATATTGGTCTGTAGTTTTCTTTCTTTGAAGTGTCTTTGTCTGCTGTAATAATCAGGGTGATGTTGGCCTCGTAGAATGAATTTGGAAGATCTCCCTCTTTTTCACTTTCTTGAAATACCTTGAAAAATATTGGTATTCATTCCTCTTTAAAGGTTTTGTTAAACTCTGCTGTATACCTATACGGTCCTGGGCTTTTCTAAGTTGGTAGTGTTTTGATGGTTTCTTCTATTTCCTCAATTGATATTGGTCTGTTTATGTTGCTATATCCTCCTGACTCAATAAGGGCAGATCATATGACTTAAGAAATTTATCGATGCCTTCACTGTCTTCTATTTGATTGGAGTATAAGGATTCAAAATAATTTCTGATTATCTTCTGTATTTCTGAAATATCTGTTGTGATATTTCTTTTTTAATCCCTTATTCTAGTAATTTGAGTTCTCTGTCTTCTTCTCTTTGTTATCATTTCTAAGGGTCTGTCAATTTTATTTATTTTTTCAAAGAACCAACTTCTACTTTTGTCAAGTTTTTTCAATTGTTTCTTTTGTTTCAATTTCATTAATTTCAGCTTTGATCTTAATTATTTCTTGCCTTCTACTTCATTTGCTGTTGCTTTCGTCTTCTTTTTCTAGGATTTTGAGATGAAGTATGAGATCATTTATTTGTTGGTTGTTTCGTTTTTTAAGGAATGAACTCCAAGCAATGAATTTTCCTCTTAGAACTGCTTTCAATGTGTCCCATAGATTCCGGTATGTTGTGTCTGCATTTTCATTTATTTCTAAGAATTTTTAAATTTCCTCCTTGATGTCTTCTATAACCCATTGATCACTCAGTAACCTATTGTTCATTCTCCAAGTGATGCATGATTTTTCCTTCCTTCTTTTATCATTGATTTTTAGTTTCATTCCATTATGATCAGATAATATGCATGGTATTAACTGTACTGCTTTATATTGTCTAAGAGTTACCCTGTGACATAATATATGATCTATTTTTTACAAGGATACATGTGCTGCTGAGAAAAAAGGTAACTGCTTGATGTTGGGTGTTATATTCTACATATCTCAAATAAGTCTAGGTTATTAATTGTGTTATTGAGTTCTATAGTTTCCTTTTTCAACTTTTGTTTGGAAGATCTGTCCAGTGGTGAGAGAGGTGTGTTCATGGCTCCCATGATTACTGTATTGTGGTCTATTAGACTATTGAAATTGAGAAGAGTTTCTTTGATGAACATAGCTGCACCATTGTACGGGGCATATATATTAACGATTGCTGTCTCTTGTTGGTGTATGGTTCCCTTGAGCAGTATGTAGTGTCTCTCTTTATCCCTTTTGATTAACTTTGGCTTAAAATCTATTTTATTTGATATGAGTATGGACTCTCCTGCTTGTTTCCGAAGTCCATATGAGTGATATGATTTTTCCCAAACTTTCACCGTCAGTCTATGTATGCATTTTCCTATCAAATTCGTCCCCTGTAGGCAGCATATTGTTGGGTCTTGTTTTTTGTTCAATTCTACTAGTCAGTGTGTCTTCATTGGTGAGTTTAAGCCATTAACATTTAGGGTTATTATTGAGATATGGGTTGTTCTTTCAGCGATATTTGTTTATTTATGTTCCTAAACATGGTTTGTTTTCCTCTTTGATTATCCCCAGCCTTTACTGTACTCCCTCCCGCTGTTGGTTTTCATTGATATTTTCCATTTCCTCTTCCTGTAATATTTTGCCGAGGATGTTTTGAAGAGATGGTTTTCTAGCTGCAAATTCTTTGCACTTTTGTTTATCGTGGAAGGTTTTAATTTCATCTTCCATCCTGAAGCTTACTTTCGCTGGATACACAATTCTTGGTTGGAACCCATTTTCTTTCAGTGTTTAAAATACGTTATTCCTGGGTCTTCTAGCTTTCAGAGTCTGTTTTGAAAGATCAGCTGTTATCCTGATTGGTTTACCCCTAAATGTAATCTGCTTCCTTTCTCTTGTAGCTTTTAAAATTCTCTCCTTTTTCTGTTTGTTGGGCATCTTCATTATAATGTGTCTAGTTGTGGCTCTCTTATGATTTTGCACATTCAGCGTTCTGTAGGCTTCTAGGACTTGGGATTCTTTTTTATTTATCAAGTCTGGGAAGTTATCTCGTATTATTTCATTGAATAGGTTGCTCATTCCTTTTGTTTGAACCTCTATACCTTCCTGTATCCCAATGTCTCTTAAGTTTTGCCTCTTTATGTTATCCCATATTTCTTGGATGTTCTGCTCGTGGTTTCTTAACAGTCTTGCTGAGCTGTCTATGTTCTTTTCAAGTTGAAATACTTTGTCTTCATTGTCTGATGTTCTATGTTCTAAGTGTTCTACTCTGCTGGTAGTATTCTCAATTGAGTTTTTAAGTTGGTTTATTGCTTCCTGCAATTCTAGGATTTCTGTTTGTTTTTACAACCTCTATCTCCCTATATAGTTGATCTTTTGCTTCTTGGATTTGTTTATGTAATTCATTGTCGAAGGGATCTTTAATTGTCTGATTTTGTTGTCTAATGTCTTCCTTGAGACTCCAGATCATCTAAAGCCTGAGTATCCTGAATTCTTTATCTGACATTCCATCTGATGCAGCTATTACCTCTTCTAAAATTGTGTTTACCTGCATTGCTTGTGGTCCTTTCTTTCCTTGTCTTTTCATACTGCTCGCGTTTCTCTCTGCTTGTTGAAACTGTTGTGTTTTTGAAATTTTCCCCCTATATACTTATATTGCTCTTGTATAGTTGAAAAGTCTCCCTTGAAGTAGCGGGGGGCGGCTGTTCTGCTCCTCCAATTGGGGTGATCTATCTACCACGCTGACGGGCTGTTGGGCCTGTTGTGCTGGTTGGTCGCAGGTCTGTCTACAATGCGGGCGCGGGCAGTGGCTCTGCTCTGCCCCTCCTCCATTTGGTGTGACGTGTCTACAAAGCCCACGGACACCTCGGCCTGTTCTGCTGATCCATTGCAGGTCTGCCTACCTTGCAGGTGCGGGCGGCAGCTCTACTCTGCCCTTACTCAAATTGGGATGACGTGTCTACCATGCCGGCAGGACGCTGAGCCTCTTTGCTGGTCGGTCGCAGGTCTGTCTATTTTGTGGGCACGGGCAGTGGATCTGCTCTACCCCTACTCCAAATGGGGTTATGTGTCTGCCGTGCCCGCAGGCCACTTGGCCTGTTTCGCTGTTCGGTTGCCTACGTTGTGGGCGAGGTTGGTCACTCTGCTCTGCCCCTACTCCAATTGGGGTGATGTGACTACCTCGCCGGCGGGTTGCTGGGCCTGTTCTGGGCATGGGTGGTGGCTCTGCTGTGCCCCTATTCCTATTGGGGTGACCTAACAACCATGCTGGTGGGCCGATGGGCTTGTAATGGGCACGGGAGAAGGCTCTGCTCTGCCACTACTCCAATAGGGGTGCCGTGTCTACCACATCGGCGGGTCGTTGGGCCTGTTCTGGGCATAGGCTGTGGCTCTGCTCTGCCCCTACTCCAATTGGGGTGACGTGACTACCAAGCCTGCTGGTCGATGGGCCTGTTCCGGGCACGGGCGGCGGCTCTGCTCAGTCCCTACTCCAATTGGGATGACGTGACCTCCACGCCTGCGGGTCGCTGGGCCAGTGCCGGCCGTGAGCGGTGTTTCTGCTCTGTCCCTCTAGCTTGAAGACAGAGTGAGAGAGACTCGGGTGTTTGTGACTCACTTTTTTTACCAGGAGACCAACTGTTTCTCTCACTGCTGGTATCGATGAAATTGTCTCCTCCGCCACTTTGTGATGACTTCAGATCTCTAACATGTTGGTATCCCATGCGAATGGCAGCATTTCGTTCCCTTTGCCGGATGAACAAAGCAATGGGTGAGTCCTGACCGGCCCTCACAAGCCCCGTCTCAATCCTGTTGCCACTGCCTATGAAGGCTCGGTAGGTATTTACCTCCACAGTATTCAGCAAGACCTAGACCGAGAAGCAGTTTCCGCAGGTTCTTTAGCCCTGGGCCTGATCAGTTCCAGGAGCCAGAATTCGGCCGCTCTGGGCTTGGTGTATGTTCTGATAGGAGCAGGCCTGAGTAATTTGTCTCCAAGACACAGGCGAATGACAGCCTGAGATTACCTGTTCTATAGCTGAATGAGCTGCTATCAGTTGAAAACAGGAATGGTGACGTCAGCTCTCCAAGATGGTGGCCCCTGGCTTCCTCTGTGGTCTGACTGGTGTGGAAAACCGAATTGGACCGTGTATTTCCCTTGTCTCAAACCCAGAATTCAGCAATGAGCACAGTGATTGTACAGATGGCAGGAGCCCACAGAATCTGCACCACTGAATATTTGTGTTGCTATCTCATTGCTTCCCAGCACGCGCCACAGACTCTACCCGCAGGGCGATTTGCTGAATAAGCAGCATGATGCTCCATGCAGACAAATCACTCACGTTTGAGCCCCGTAGCTGATCCTCGTGAGATGGAAATACTTCCACTAGGTTTAGGACCACCCAAATTTTGCTGGAAATTCCTCATTCTCCTGCACAGTGACGCTGCACATGGGGTTGATGCACTCCTTTCGCTGTCATCATATGATCCCCTGAAGTTAGTTTTCAGTACTAGGAAACAAATATGTATTTCAGGTGGATGAATATTTCTGAGAATAAACTTGTGAAAAGTTGATTATACATCCACATACATAAATATGAATGAATTTAGGGAGTGTATAATCAGACAAATACATTTCATATTTTGAAAAATCTGGAGAGTGAATACATATATATATATATACACACACACACACACAGACATTAAAAAGTAGCATTATGTATGCCAATTGAAATTCACCATGAAAAATATATCATCCAGAGATCCAAAAATATTCATTTTCCTTTCATTTTCCTGAACATCAATTTATGTTGTACAACTAGAAAACTGACCTATATGTTGAATTTTCAGTTCCAACAGCGTTTAGTAGGAGTGATCTTTTCTTACAATTTGTATCTGCCAAGTCAGCCACCTCACAAAATGTACGTGTGATACCAGGTATAATTCAATATGTGCATAAAAAATACATGTGCTGAATAGGCTACAGAGAAAGGGAGACAGTTATTTACATATTTGTTAACTTTTAAAACACATGGAGAACTATTTCAATTAAAATTGGCTTGATTTATAACACCTACCATTTATCATACGAAAGGCAAATCCAACTATACACCATGCCTCCTGTGAACCTCTTGTATTTCTATTTTGTCTGGGTTATTTTTCTGCATCATATTAAGATTATAAGTAAAAGTCTAGAAGGAAATTTGTTAGTGTCAGGGATTCAGTATTTCGAATGGAAAATTGGAAAATGTATCCAATGTGTATGCAAATATGTGCTACATAAAAATCTTCCCACTCTCATTCAGAACAATGCCTTGGCATTACCTTCGCCCCATGTAAGACACAATTAGAGGAGAAGAGTTAGAAAATCTGTGAATACATATCTGGAATAGAAAATGCTCAGGAGTTCACAAATTTGGAGGTGGTAGAGGAGTTTCCAAAAGTAAGGGACAGGGTAAACACTCCACAAACATGAAGCTCTGCAGGCCCAACATCTGGAGAAACTACCTCTGAGGTTGGGCACTTGAAATATATTTTGTTGTCAGGAGCATTAGCTTCCTTTGTAGTGAGACCATCAAAGCTGGGTCTGCATCTATGTGACATGGATGACATGGTTTCTTATTTTCCAATGAACATGAGGCAGCAGTGCTGAATTTTCTCTGTGTAGGTAATCTGTGGCCACTGAGGGCAAGTGTCTCCTCATGTGGACTGTGAAGCCATTTGGTCATCCTCCACTCTTCATGGTGTTTCTTGCTGTTGCACTAGGAGTGTGGTATTTGCTTCATGAAATAAAAAGCGTTCACCTGGGACACAGTGCTATAGGGAATTCTGTCAGTTGTGGTGGGTCGGGTTCTGTTGGAGAATGCACCAACCAGGCTTCTATCCCACATAGCTTGCTCCATTGACCATAGCAACCTGATTCTGAACATTGCCCTAAAACCTCTCCATATAACAAGATGCTTTTACATATAAGGGTCTAGTGGCTGCAAAATGTCAGTCACAAGATATTTGGACACCAATGGCAGATAAACATGGCAACACCAGAGATTTTTTATCACACACCTGCCCACCACGGCTCTAGCAACACTACTCAGCAGGCTCCAACTTACTGGCATCTCTGTTATACACCATTTTCATGTAAACCAGTCAATAAAGGCATTGTCTTGTATTCTCATGATCAGCTAGAGGACATCCAAAGGTTCTCTTGAGACACCTAGT
This sequence comes from Callospermophilus lateralis, assembly GCF_048772815.1. Taxonomy (NCBI): domain Eukaryota; kingdom Metazoa; phylum Chordata; class Mammalia; order Rodentia; family Sciuridae; genus Callospermophilus; species Callospermophilus lateralis. Next base: position 46,020 of record NW_027514417.1, read on the forward strand.
CTTGGGAATTTCAAAAATTTCATGGTTTTTATCTGGCCAATTTTCAAGGATGAAGTTGGAGGCACTGTGGGTTTCAATTCATTCATTAACCATTAAATGTTGAGTAAGCTCATTTCAATGAAAGCTCTGGAGAACTCTCAGAGGCAAGGCTTCCCAAAGGGTGGCCAAAAGGTCACATGAAGCCAGGCCCATTGAGGTCTACAATGTGAGGTCCATGAGCCTTTGACTCTCAACTATGGCTGCCAAGTCTTTCAGAAGAAAATCATGTGATATCCTGGCTGAGATTCCCTTTGCTCTGTGGAAAGCCACCTTGGGCCTAGATCTCACTTTCCAAGGGCGACTCTCATGCATGGCCTTCTAAAATCCCAACACAATTCATGGCAATACTTCTCTGAGGTCAATTCCAGATCTCAGTCTCTATGTTGAATCACACAAGAGTTCAAGCCCAGGTGGACCCAGTCTTCTCTTCCTACCGCCATACAAATGTTCACAGCTAAAAAAAAAACACCCCAACATGGCCCTCATCTTCTTCCATGTAGACACTCATCATAACCTCCGGCTGGAGGCTTCCATCAGGTACACAGCCCACATCCGTGTCCAAAATAAGCTCCCTTGCCCCTCATTTGCCTAAAATCAGGGTGGCCTGGAATCCCTTCCTGTGAAACAGAAGTGAAAAAATAGGCCTGCCCTTAATACTGCTCTGCTTCTCCAACTTGAGGCCTACTGAGTGTGGCATTTAGATTCTTTATGTGAATTCATTTTTTTTGTTGTTGTTGTACTTTAACGTTTTAAAATGTTTTCATTTTTAAAATATTTTTATTTTATTATTATTATTATTATTTTAAATTTTAATATTCATTTTTTAAATGATCATTATTTTTAAATTTTTTTCTTTCTTTCTTTCTTTTCTATTTTTTTCTTTTGTCTTAACGTTTCTTTTCAATTTTCTTATTTCCCCTTCCTTTAGTTCTACCTGCCTACTCTCATTCTCTTTAGTGACTTCTTCCCTTTCCTTCTAATATCTTTCCTCCCAAGCATCAAATAAAATTATAAGAGTAAACAGTAACTCAGCAGTGAAACAGAGCAAGAAGTAACATGAGCAGCACAAAAAATCAAGGAAGAAAATAAGTACAAACAATGAAGGACAGCCTAAATATTCAAGAGGACCTATAGTCATCAGAAAAATGGTCATATAAAGAACTCAAGGAATACCTTAGACAGATGGAATGGAAACTTAAAGAGGATACGAGACAGCAAATCCAAACAGTGAAAGAACACATTGAAAATGAATTACATAAACAGATAAAAGAAGAAGTTATGAATCTTTATCAGGAGATAGAGATTATAAAAAAATCAAATAATAATTCTAGAAATGAAGGAAACGATAAACCAAATTAAAAAGTCAATTAAGAGTATCACTAACACTGTGGAGTAAGTAGAAGACAGAATGTTCGATAATGAAGACAAAATATATCATCTTGAAATGAATCTAGCCAACACAGAAAGGCTGGTAAAAAATCATGAGTAAAACATCCAAGAGATATGGGATAACATAAAAAAACAAATTTATGAGTCATCTGGATAGGTACACAGATTCAAACCAATGAAATGAGTAATCTATTGAATGAAATAATTACAGAAATATTTCCAGAAATACAAAGTAAACGGATATACAATTTGGACATGCTTACAGGACACCGAGCACTCAAAATCACAGAAGATCAACACCAAGACACATCGTTATGAAGATATCCAATATACAAAACAAAGAGAAAATATTAAAAGCTCTAAGAGAAAGGAGGCAGATTACATTAAGGGGTAAACCAATAAGGTTGAGAAGGGATTTTTCATCACAGTCGCTGAAAGCGAGAAGATCCTTGAACAACGTATTTCAAACACTGAAAGACAATGAATGCTAACCAAAAATTCTGTATCCAGCAAAATTAAGCTTCAGGTATGACAATGAAATAAAAATATTTCATGATAAACAAAAGCTAAAAGAATTTGTAGCCAGAAAAGCAGCATTGCAAAGCATCTTGAGCAAAACAATACACGAAGAAGAAATGAAAATCAACAACCAAAACCATCAGTGGGAAGTGCCTCAGTAATGACAGAGGGTGGGGGAAAAGCTAATCATGGAGAAACAAACTAAATTAAAAAAAAAAAAGAAGAATCATCAATTATGGGTGGCAGTACAAACCATATATTAATAGTGACTCTAAATGTTAATGGCTTAAACTCTCCAATAACGCGACATAGGCTGGTAACTTGGATTAAAAACGAATCCAACAATATGTTGCCTCCAGGAGACACATCTGAATGGAAAAGACATACAGGCTGAAGGTGCAGTTTTGGAAAAAATATACCATGCAATGGTCCTCGTAAGCAAGCAGGGGTGGCCACCCTCATATTGAATAAAATCGACTTCAAGACTAATTTAATCAAAAGGGATAAGAAATGACATTATATACTGTTAAAAGGAACCATTCACCAACAAAACATAAAAATTATCAATATTTATGCACCAAATAATGGTGCTGCAACGTTCAAAAAACAAATTCTCCTCAAGTTCCAGAATGAAATAGACCACAACACAATAATTATGGGAGACTTCAACACACCTCTCTCACCATTGGACAGATCCTCCAAACAAAAGTTGAATAAAGAAAGTATAGAACTCAATATCACAATCAATAACCTACATGTAACTGACATATATAGAATATATCAACCATCATCAAGTGGATATACTTTTTTCTCAGTAGCACGTGGATCCTTCTCAAAAATAGACCATATATAATGCCATAGGGCAACCCTCAGTAAATATAAAGGTGTGGACATAATACCATGCATTTTATCTGATCATAATGGAATGAAACTGGAAATCAATGATAAAAGAAGGAAGGAAAAATCCTACATCACATGGAAAATGAACAATATGTTACTGAATGATCAGTGGGTTAGAGAAGATATAAAGGAGGAAATCAAAAAATTCTTAGAGATACATGAAAATACAGACGCAACATATCGGAATCTATGGGACACAATGAAAGCAGTTTTAAGAGGGAAATTCATTGCCTGGAGGTCATTCCTGAAAAAAAGTAAAACCGAACAAATAAATGAGCTCACACTTTAACTCAAAGCCCTAGAAAAGGAAGAGCAAAACAACAGAAAATGTAGCAGAAGGCAAGAAATAATTAAAATCAGAGCAGAAATCAACGAAATTGAAACAAAAGAAACTATTGAAAAAATTAACAAAACTAAAAGGTGGTTCTTCGAAAAAATATATATGTTCGACAGACCCTTAGCCATGCTAATGAAGAGAAGAAGAGAGAGAACTCAAATTACTAACATATGGGATGAAAAAGGCTATATTACAACAGATGCTTCCGAAATACAGAAGACAATTAGAAATTATTTGGAAAACCTATATTCCAATAAAATAGAATATAGTGAAGACATCAACAAATTTCTTAAGTCATATGATTTGCCCAGACTAAGTCAGGAGGACACACACAATTTAAACAGACCAATGTCAATGGATGAAACAGAAGAAGCAATCAAAAGACTACCAACCAAGAAAAGCCCAGGAACGGATGGCTATACAGCGGAGTTTTACAAAACATTTAAAGAAGATTTAATACCAATACTTTTCAAGTTATTTCAGGATAGAGAAAAAGAGGGAGCTCTGCCAAATTCATTCTATGAGGCCAACATCACGCTGATTCCGAAATCAGAAAAAGACACCTCAAAGAAAGAAAACTACAGACCAATATATCTGATGAACCTACATGCAAAAATCCTCAATAAAATTCTGGCGAATCGAATACAAAGGCACATCAAAAAAATTATGCAACATGATCAAGTAGGATTCATCCCTGGGATGCAACGATGGTTCAATATACGGAAATCAATAAATGTTATTCACCACATCAATAGACTTAAAGATAAGAAACATATGATCATCTCATTAGAAGCAAAAAAAGCACTTGTCAAAGTACAGCATCCCTTTATGTTCAAAACATTAGAAAAACTAGGGATAACAGGAAATTACCTCGACATTGTAAAAGCTATCTATGCAAAGCCTCAGCTAGCATCATTATGAATGCAGAAAAATTGAAGGCATTTCCTCTAAAATCTGGAACAAGACAGGGATACCCTCTTACACCACTTCTATTCCATATAGTTCTCAAAACACTGGCCAGAGCAATTAGACAGACTAAAGAAATAAAAGGCATAAAAATAGGAAAATAAGAACGTAAATTATCACTATTTTCGGGTGACATTATTCTAAACATAGAAGACACAAAAGGGTCTACAAAAACTACTAGAACTAAAAAATGAATGACCTGCGACCCACCGGCAGGTCAGGCCCAGAACCTGCGGAGGGGCTCTGTTGCCCCACGCACCTGCAAGGTAGGCGGTACCGTGACCACTGACAAAACAGGCCCAGTGGCCCGTCTGACATATCACCCCGGTTGGAGGAGGGGCATGGCAGCCACCAGCGCCTGTTAGGTAGACAGAACTGCAAACGACAGATAGAACAGGCCTAGAAGCCAGCGGAGGGGCAGAGCCGCTGCTCACGCCTGCAAGATAGGGGGACCTGTGACCACCGAAAGAACAGGCCCACCGAAAGTACAGGCACAGCGACCTGCCGGCGTGGTAGGCACATTGCCCCAATTGGAGGAGGGGCAGAACCACCGCCAAAGCCTGCGAGGGAAACTTTGCAACTATACAAGAGCAATATAAATATATAGGGGGAAAAATCAATAACACAACAGTTTCACAAAGCAGAAAGAAACGCGATCAGTATGAAAAGAAAAGGAAAGAAAGGACCACAAGCAATGCAGGTCAACTCAACTTTAGAAGAGGTAATATCTGCAGCAGATGGAATGTCAGATAAAGAATTCAGGATATACATGCTTCAGATAATCTGGAGTCTCAAGGAAGACATTAGACAGCAAAATCAGACAATGAAAGACCACTTCAACCACTTCGAAAATGAATTACATAAACAAATCCAAGAAGCAAAAGATCAATTATACAGGGAGATCGAGGTTATAAAAAACAAACAAACAGAAATCCTGGAAATGCAGGAAACAATAAACCAACTTAAAAACTCAATTGAGAATACTACCAGCAGAGTAGAACACTTAGAAGATAGAACATCAGACAATGAAGACAAAGTATTTCAACTGGAGAAGAACATAGACAGCTCAGCAAAGCTGTTAAGAAACCATGAGCAGAACATTCAAGAATATGGGATAACATAAAGAGACCAAACTTAAGAGTCATTGGGATACAGGAAGGTATAGAGGTCCAAACAAAAGGAATGAGCAATCTATTCAATGAAATAATACGAGAAAACTTCCCAGACTTGAAGAATGAGACAGAATCCCAAATCCTAGAAGCCTACAGGATGCCGAATGTGCAAAATCATAAGAGATCCACACCTAAACACATTATAATGAAGATGCCCAACATACAGAATAAGGAGAGAATTTTAAAAGCTACAAGAGAAAGGAAGCAGATTACATTTAGGGGTAAACCAATCAGGATAACAGCTGATCTTTCAACACAGACTCTGAAACCTAGAAGATCCTGGAATAACATATTTCAAACACTGAAAGAAAATGGGTTCCAACCAAGAATTGTGTATCCAGCAAAATTAAGCTTCAGTATGGAAGATGAAATTAAAACCTTCCACGATAAACAAAAGTGAAAAGAATTTGCAGCTAGAAAACCATCTCTTCAAAACATCCTCGGCAAAATATTACAGGAAGAGGAAATGGAAAATATCAATGAAAACCAACAGCGGGAGGGAGTACAGTAAAGGCTGGGGATAATCAAAGAGGAAAACAAACCATGTTTAGGAACATAAATAAACAAATATCGCTGGAAGAACAACCCATATCTCAATAATAACCCTAAATGTTAATGGCTTAAACTCACGAATTAAGAGACACAGGCTAGTAGAATGGATCACAAAACAAGACCCAACAATATGCTGCCTTCAGGAGACGCATTTGATAGGAAAAGACATACATAGACTGAAGGTGAAAGGTTGGGAAAAATCATATCACTCATATGGACTTTGGAAACAAGCAGGAGTGTCCATACTCATATCATATAAAATAGATTTCAAGCCAAAGTTAATCAAAAGGGATGAAGAGGGACACTACATACAGCTCAAGGGAACCATACACCAACAAAACATCACAATCATAAATATATATGCCCTAAACAATGGTGCAGCTATGTTCATGAAACAAACTCTTCTCAAGTTCAAGAGTCTAATAGACCACCATACAATAATTATGGGAGACTTCAACACACCTCTCTCACCACTGGATAGATCTTCCAAAGAAAAGTTGAATAAGGAAACTATAGAACTCAATAACATAATTAATAACCTGGACTTAATTGACATATATAGAATATACCACCCAAGATCAAGCAGTTACACTTTTTTCTCAGCAGCACATGGATCCTTCTCAAAAATAGATTTTATATTATGTCACAGGGCAACTCTTAGACAATATAAAGGAGTAGAGATAATACCATGCATCTTATCTGAACATAATGGAATGAAATTGAAAATCAACGATAAAAGAAGTAAGGAAAAATCATGCATCACTTGGAGAATGAAAAATAGGTTACTGAATGATCAATGGGTTATAGAAGACATCAAGGAGGAAATTGAAAAATTCTTAGAGATAAATGAAAACACAGACACAACATGTCAGAATCTATGGGACACATTGAAAGCAGTTCTAAAAGGAAAATTTATTGCTTGGAGTTCAATCCTTAAAAAAAGAAAAAAAACAACAAATAAATGATCTAATACTTCAACTCAAAGTCCTACAAAAAGAAGAGCAAAACAACGGCAAAAAAGTAGAAGACAAGAAATAATTAAAATCAGAGCTGAAATTAATGAAATCGAAACAAAAGAAACAATTGAAAAAATTGACAAAACTAAAAGTTGGTTGTTTGAAAAAATAAATAAAATTGACAGACCCTCAGCCACGCTAACGAAGAGAAGAAGAGAGAGAACTCAAATTACTAGCATACGGGATGAAAAAGGCAATATCACAACAGACACTTCAGAAATACAGAAGATTATCAGAAATTATTTTGAATCCTTATACTCCAATAAAATAGAAGATAGTGAAGGCATTGATAAATTTCTTAAGTCATATGATTTGCCCAGATTGAGTCAGGAGGATATTGACAACCTAAACAGACCAATATCAATTGAGGAAATAGAAGAAACCATCAAAAGACTACCAACTAAGAAAAGCCCAGGACCGGATGGGTATACAGCAGAGTTTTACAAAACCTTTAAAGAGGAACTAATACCAATACTTTTCAAGCCATTTCAGGAAAATGAAAAAGAGGGAGAACTTCCAAATTCATTCTAAGAGGCCAACATCGCCCTGATTCCTAAACCAGACAAAGACACTCTAAAGAAAGAAAACTACAGACCAATATCTCTAATGAACCTAGAGGCAAAAATCCTCAATAAACTTCTGGCGAACCGGATACAAAAACATATCAAAAAAATTGTGCACCATCATCAGGTAGGATTTATCCATGGGATGCAAGGTTGGTTCAATATACGGAAATCAATTAATGTTATTCACCACATCAATAGGCTTAAAAATAAGAACCATATGATCATCTCGATAGATGCGGAAAAAGCATTCGACAAAGTACAGCATCCCTTTATGTTCAAAACTCTAGAAAAACTAGGGATAACAGGAACATACCTCAATATTGTAAAAGCAATCTATGCTAAGCCTCAGGTTAGCATCATTCTGAATGGAGAAAAACTGAAGGCATTCCCTCTAAAATCTGGAACAAGACAGGGATGCCCTCTCTCACCACTTCTGTTCAACATAGTTCTCGAATCACTGGCCAGAGCAATTAGACGAAAGAAATTAAAGGCATAAAAATAGGAAAAGAAGAACTCAAATTATCACTATTTGCAGATGACATGATTCTATACCTAGCAGAGCCAAAAGGGTCTACAAATAAACTATTAGAGCAAATAAATGAATTCAGCAAAGTGGCCGGATATAAAATCAACACGCATAAATCAAAGGCATTCCTGTATATCAGCGACAAATCCTCTGAAATGGAAATGAGGACAAGCACCCCATTCACAATATCCTCAGAAAAAATAAAATACATGGGAATCAACCTAACAAAAGAGGTGTAAGACTTATACATTCAAAACTACAGAACCCTAAACAGCGAATTGAAGAAGATCTTAGAAGATGGAAAAATATACCCTGTTCATGGATAGGTAGAACTAACATCATCAAAATGGCCATATTACCAAAAGTTCTCAATAGGTTTAATGCAATGCCAATCAAAATCCGAATGGCATTTCTTGTAGAAATAGAGAAAGCAATCATGAAATTCATATGGAAAAATAAAAGGCCCAGAATAGCAAAAACATTGCTAAGCAGGAAGTGTGAATCAGGCGGTATAGCTATACCAGACTTCAAACTATACTACAGAGCAATAGTAACAAAAACAGCATGGTACTGGTACCAAAACAGGCGGGTGGACCAATGGTACAGAATAGAGGACACAGAAACCAATCCACAAAACTACAACTATCTTATATTCGATAAAGGGGCTAAAAGCATGCAATGGAAGAAGGCTAGCATCTTCAACAAATGGTGTTGCGAAAACTGGAAATCCATATGCAACAAATTGAAACTGAATCTCTTTCTCTCGCCATGCACAAAAGTTAACTCAAAGTGGATCAAGGAACTTGATATCAAATCAGAGACATGGCGTCTGATAGAAGAAGAAGTTGGCTATGATCTACATACTGTGGGGTCGGGCTCCAAATTCCTCAATAGGACACCCATAGCACAAGAGTTAATAACTAGAATCAACAAATGGGACTTACTCAAACTAAAAAGATTTTCTCTGCAAAAGAAACAATAAGAGAGGTAAATATTGAGCCTACGTCCTGGGAACAAATCTTTACTCCTCACACTTCAGACAAAGCCCTAATATTCAGAATATACAAAGAACTAAAAAAATTAGACAATGAGATAACAAATAACCCAATCAACAAATGGGCCAAAGACCTGAACAGAAATTTCTCAGAGGAGGACATACAATCAATCAACAAGTATATGAAAAAATGCTCACCATCTCTAGCAGTCAGAGAAATGCAAATCAAAACCACCCTAAGATACCATCTCACTCCAGTAAGATTGGAAGCCATTAGGAAGTCAAACAACAACAAGTGCTGGCGAGGATGTCGGGAAAAGGGTACTCTTGTACATTACTGGTGGGACTGCAAATTGGTGTGCCCAATTTGGAAAGCAGTATGGAGATTTCTTGGAAAGCTTGGAATGGAACCACCATTTGATCCAGCTATTCCCCTACTCGGTCTATTCCCTAAAGACCTAAAAAGAGCACACTATAGGGACACTGCTACATCCATGTTCATAGCAGCACAATTCACAATAGCAACACTGTGGAACCAACCTAGATGCCCTTCAATAGAAGAATGGATAAAAAAAATGTGGCATTTATACACAATGGAGTATTACTCTGCATTAAGAAATGACAAAATCATAGAATTTGGAGGGAAATGGATGGCATAAGAGCAGGTTATGCTAAGTGAAGCTAGCCAATCCCTTAAAAACAAATGCCAAATGTCTTCTTTGATATAAGGAGAGTAACTAAGAACAGAGTAGGGACGAAGAGCATGAGAAGAAGATTAACATTAAACAGAGATGAGAGGTGGTAGGGAAAGGGAGAGAGAAGGGAAATTGCATGTAAATGGAAGGAGACCCTCAGGGGTATAGAAAATTACATACAAGAGGAAGTGAGGGGAAAGGAGGAAAAATATAAGGGGGAGAAATGAATTACAGTAGAGGGGGTAGAGAGAGAAGAGGGGAGGGGAGGGGGAGGGGGGATAGTAGAGGATAGGAAAGGCAGAAGAATACAACAGTCACCAGAATGGCAATATGTAAATCAATGGTTGTGCAATTGATGTGATTCTGCAATCTGTATATGGGGTAAAAATGGGAGCTCATATCCCATTTGAATCAAAGTGTGAAATATGATATATCAAGAACTATGTAATGTTTTGAACAACCTACAATAAAATTAATTTAAAAAAACAAAATAAAACAACAACAACAAAAAAAACAGCATGGTACTGGTACCAAAACAGGCGGGTGGACCAATGGTACAGAATGGAGGACACAGAGACTAATCCAAAAAGCTACAACTATCTTATATTTGAAAAAGGAGCTAAAAGCATGCAATGGAGGAAATATAGTATCTTCAACAAATGGTGTTGGGAAAAATGGAAATCCATATGCAACAAAATGATACTGAATTCCTTTCTGTCGCCATGCACAAAAGTTAACTCATAGTGGATCAAGGTGCTAGATATCAAATCAGAGACTCTGTGTCTGATAGAAGAAAAAGTTGGCTCTGATCTACATATTATGGGGTTGGGCTCCAAATTCCTTTATAGGACACCCATAGCACAAGAGTTAATAACAAGAATCAACAAATGGGACTACTTAAACTGAAAAGTTTTTTCTCAGCAAGAGAAAGAATAAGAGAGGTAAATAAGGAGCATACATTATGGGAACAAATTTTTACTCCTCACACTTCAGATAGAGCCCTAATATCCAGAATATACAAAGAACTCAAAAAAATAGACAATAAGATAACAAATAACCCAATTAGAAAAATGGGTCAAGGACTTGAACAGACACTTCTCAGAGGAGGACATACAATCAATCAACAAGTACATAAAAAATGCTCACCATTTCTAGCAGTCAGAGAAATTCAAATCGAAATCACCCTAAGATACCATCTCACTCCAGTAAATTGGCAGCCATTATGAAGTCAAACAACAAGTGCTGGCAAGGATGTGGGGTAAAAGATACTCTTGTACATTGCTGGTGGGACTGTAAACTGGTGTGGCCAATTTGGAAAGCAGTATGGAGATTCCTGGGAAAGCTGTGAATGGAACCACAATTTGACTCAGCTATTGCCCTTCTCGGACTATTCCCTGAAGACCTTAAAAGAGAGTAATACAGGGATACTACTACATCGATTTTCATAGCAGTATAATTCACAACTGAAACACTGTGGATCCAACCCAGATGCCCTTCAATAGATGAATGGATAAAAAACATGTGGCATTTATACACTATGAAGTATTACGCAGCACTAACAAATGACAAAATCATAAAATTTGCAGAAAAATGGATGGCACTGGAGAAGATTATGCTTAGTGAAAATAGCCAATCCCTAAAAAATAAATACCAGATGTCTTCTTTGATATAATGAGAGCAACTAAGAACAGAGCAGGGAGCAATAGCAGGAAGAAAAGATTAACTTTAAACAGAGACATGAGGTGGGAGGGTAAGTAAGAGAAAAGGGAAATTGCATGGTAATGGAGGGAGACCCTCATTGTTACACAAAATTACATATCGTTGTGAGTGGAATGGGAAAATAAACATGGAGTGAAATGAATTACAGTAGATGGGGGAAAAAGAGAAGATAGGAAGGGAGGGGAGGGGAGATAGTAGAGTATAGGAAAGGTAGCAGAATACAACAGTAACTAATAGGGCATTATGTAAAAATGTGGATGTGTAACCGATGTGATTCTGTAATCTCTACTTGGGCTAAAAATGGGAGTTCATAAGCCACTTGAATCTAATGTAAGAAATATTATATGTCAAGAGATTTGTAATGTTTTGAGCAACCAATAAAAGAAAAAAAAAGTAGCAATATATATGCCAATCAAAATTCATCATGAAATATATATAATCCACAGATCGAAAAATATTCATTTTACTGAACATGGATTAATGTATAATGATATTCAACTAGGAAGCTCACCCATAGGTTGAATTTTCAGTTCCAACAGCATTTAGGAGGAGTGATCCTTTAGCACAATTTGCATCTGCCAATTCAGTTACCTCACAAGTATGTACGTGTGGTACCATGTAGAATTCTATATGTGCATATAAAAATACATGTGCTGAATAGGCTACAGAGAAAGGGAGACAGGAATTCACATATTTTTTTAATTTTAAAAACACATGTAGAACTATTTCAACAAAAAAAATTGACTAGATTTATAACTCCTACACTATATAATGCAAAAACCAATTGTAACAATACACCATGCCTCCTCGGAACTGCTTGTATTTCTATTCTGTTTGGGTTATTTTTCACCATCATATTAGAATTATAAGTCAGAGTATAGTAGGGTATGTGTTAGTTTCAGGGCTTCAGTATTTCAAATAGAAAATTGAAAAATGAATCGAATGTGTATGTAAATATGTGTTACACAAAAATCTTTCCACTCACATTCAGAACAATGCCTTGATATTAGCTTGGCCCCAAGTAAGACACAATTAGAGTAGAAAAGTGTGAAAATCTGTGAATACATATCTGGAATGGAATATGCTCGGGAGTTCACAACCTTGGAGGTGGTAGAGGAGTTTCCAAAAGTAAAGAACAGGGTAAACATTCCACAAACATGGAGCTCTGCTGGCCTAAGACTTCTTGGGAAACTGCCTCTGAGGTTGGGCACTTGAAATATATGTTGTTGTCATGAGCTTTAACTTCCTTTGTAGTGAGACCATCAAAGATGGGTCTGCATCTATGTGACCTGGAAGACATGGTTTCTTATATTCCAACGACCATGAGGCAGCAGTGCTGAATTCTCTCTTTGTAGGTAAACTGTGGCCACTGGAGGCTAAGTGTCTCCTCGTGTGGACTCTGAAGACATTTGGTCATCCTCCACTTTTCGTGGTGTTTCTTGCTGCTGCACTGGGAATTTGGTATTTGCTTCACCAAATACAAGGAGTTCTACTAGAATACAGTGCTGGAGGGAGTTCTGTCACGTGTGGTGGGTCAGGGTCTGCAGGAGAATGCACCAACCATGCTTCTATCCAACATAGCTTGACCCAATAACCATAGTTAACTGATTCTGAACATTGCCCTGAAACCTCTCCATATAAAAAATGCCTTTACATATAAGTGTCTGATTTCTGCACTATGTCAGTCATAATCCATTTGGAAGCCAATGGCCGATCCACATGGCCCCACCATGGTGTTTTATCACACACCTGCCCACCACTGCTCTAGGCCCACTACTCAGCAGGATACTAATTACTGGCATCTCTGTTCTACACCATTTACATAAAACCCAGTAAAACAAGGCATTCTCTGGTACACACATGATCAACCACAGGACTTCCAAAGTCTCTCCAGTGCCACCTGGTCAAGGGAATTTCAAAAATTTCATGGTATTTATCTAGCCATTTTTCAAAGATTAAGTTGGAGGCACTGTGGGTTTCAAATCATTCAGGAACCATTAAGTGTTGAGAAAGCTCATTTCAATGAAAGCTTTGGAGAACACTCACAGGCAAGGCTTCTCAAAGAGTTGCCAAAAAGTTGCCAAAGCAAATTGAGGTCTACAATGTGAGGTCCATGTGTGTTTTGACTCTCAACTATACCTGCCAATCTTTCAGAATAAAATCATGTGATATCCTGCCTGAGATTCCCATTGTTTTGTGGAAAGACACCCTGGGCCTAGATCTCAGTTTTCATGGGTGAGTCTCATGCATGGCCTTCTAAAATCTAAACACGATTCTTGGCAATACTTCTCTGAGTTCAGTTCTAGAACTCAGTCTCTAAGGGGAATCACACCAGAGTTCAAGCTCAGGTGGACCCAGTCATTCTTTCCAACCACCACAAAAATGACCGCAATTAAAATCAAAACACTCCCACAGGGCCCTCATCTTCTTCCATAAAGACACTCATCATAACCTCTGGCTGGAGATTTCTATGAGGGGCACAGCCTAAGAAAGTGTCCAAAATAAGATCACTTGCCCCTCATTTGCCTAAAATCATGGTGGCCTGGACATCCTCCTGTGAACCAGGAGTGATCAAATATTACTGCTGTTAAAGTGTTCTGCTTCTCCAATTGGAGACCTACTGGCTGTGAGGTATGGATTCTTTAAGTGATTTGGAGTCATGAGAAAACCCAAGCAATATGGGCTAGCCTCTGCAGGGATTAGAAGAACTCATTTAATCCAAAGGATCCCTATTCTCACTTGATGGAGGTCAGGAACCTAAAACAAGAAGGCAAAAAAATTCCATCCACAATGACTTCTCTTTTGGCCATTTCGGTTTGGGAAGCACATGGGATTTTTATTCAGATCCATTGGGTGCTGAGAATCTAAGTCACAGCCTCACACAAGGACCAGAGACTGATTCAGACACATCCCATTCCAAAGCAATTAAGCAAAGAGCCACAGGTGAAGCCATTCATTTCCATATGAAAACGGTTTTCTTCAGGCTTCACAAGGGTTGGCATGAGGCAAAGACCCTTCCTGACATTCAGGGTAATTGAATCAGAAGTATGCAAATGGCCCAAGAAGGGTTTCTTCACTGAGACTTTACTGGTCACACTGATATCTGAGTTTTCTGAGATGCTCTCATTCTCTTCAGCTATCCAGTACATGGCCATGTCACAGAGCCTTGTGGTGTTACATATCTGGGACACAAAACCATGAGCGTATTCTGTAGAGTGGCCAGAATTCACGAAGAAAAGAGTAACTTAAGAAGACAGTAGGTGTTGCCCATCCATAAGGCAAAGTGAAGTCCATTAATCAATTGGGCAGTATTAATGTGGGGAAGCTTTCTACTAGAGAAAACAAGTTCATTGATGCATTCTCTTTTCTAATGTCTACAACCACAGATACAGTGGGATACACAGACATAGAAACCCTCACAATGTCAAAGGACTTACTAGAAACAGTCCACTCCACAACAAAAAAATAAACGCCTTTCCTACCTATTCTCAGAACATGAGAAAAAAACCACAAACCTCACACCCACAGCGGCAAAGCCACCTCCTTCCCCCAAGTAGGTCTGTGACTATCCAGAGTGTCTTCTGACTGGTGGGCCATATTATGTTCCCCGAAATGGCCTGTCCTGTCTCAGATCTGGTCTCCTTGGCCAACTCTGTGAAGTTGTCAGGAGACAGCGGTGAGCCACTACCTGCTTTCTCAGGGAAGGTGCCTCTTCAGAGATCTGCTGGCATTTGGCCATCCTCACATCAGTAGGTACCAAGAAAGACTGACTCTGTTCTTGGGAAAAGCAAACAAGTTAGCCCAATGGGACTAGGACTGGGTCTGGCTCTGGGTGCCTGGCTTCCTGGATCCCAAGTTCAGAGAATTCCATCCACCAAGGAAGTGAGAAGAGGTCACTTCCTTCAGGAACTGAATGAGGTCACTGCCTTGAAAACCACTTTGTCCTAACAGTTGCTTCCAAGGTTCCCATGAGATGAAGGCTGCCCCAACATCCTGTGACACATTCAGAAGTTAGAATGGAATATCAACCTTAGGCACCCGGGAACAGCTCTCCACACAGGCCTGGTTTCTTCCAACTTCTCTACAATAAGAAGAGAGAGGCTGATTTAGACCCATCAATTCATCCTGACCAGGTTGTTTGCCATGGAAGATTTCTATTGCTCTCTCAGGTCCTACATAGCTGCATAAATCTTCTCCAAGGATCATTTCTCCATGGATCTTTGAGGTTCTCAGAAGGTGGAAGATCACCTACATTCCTATATTGTAAGACCAACTCTGCCCTGCTTTTCTGTAAGTTATATTGAGGGAACAGTGTATGTTTAGGGTTAATAACATGTTTGATTTGGGTTACGAATCATTTTGCGAGATGAATAATGGTATTGGCAACCTTCGATATTTACAAGAGTATATAGGTGAAATATAAGTATGAAAGCAGAAAATTAGGAAAGATTTGAAGCCCAGAAGGGAATTGGACCCTTAAGTGGTATTCTTAGTTTGAGTTATGTGCTGCACAGTTGTCTCAGATAAATCAATATACAATGGCATAGGACCTTGTATCTTGGATGATTGAATGTTGAAGAGAACATCCAGTCAAAAAGCAATATTCAGTACGATGAGGAAGGTACTCGTTAGGTTTAGAATGAAGAGTGAGTATAGGATTTGGACAAAACGTTTTTTAGCAATAGGGTTTCGGTTAGAGAGTGAGTGTAAATGTCAGCACATGTGAAGAGTCAGTCATAATGATGAACTGGGAAAAATATGAGGGAAAGCAGATATCAATAAAGACATTAGGAAATCAAGCAAAGTACAAAGAGAGTGATAGGATTAGACATTTTCAACAGGCTTGAGGTTGAACATATAATCTTAGGAAGAAACAAATATGTAGTCACCAATAGGATTGACATTTGAGAGCATTAGGCAACCTGGACATGTATGTTTTTAGTAATCCATGCTCACTTTCCATTTAGGCTTTGGTACAATTGAAAGTGTGACCTTTGCTTTTTGTGTCCAGAATATTTCTGTGATAAAATGTATATGTATATCACGTGACATGAGTATTTCTTCCACCATTTCCAGGAGCAATATTTTGAGAACATATAAATTTGTATTGGGGTACAAATAGGTATACCCTCTGTCTATGAATATAGCAATAACGCATGAATAGACCATACTGGGAATAAATAATATAACTGGATCCACTTTAAATAATGGATTGAATGGATATCTGAAAATATATAAGAAATGTTATAATGATACACAATCAATCATTCCAACCAGTTATATATCTAATGGTCATCTTAGGGTTATGTTTTATCATGAAGGGTGTGTGAGTTTTGCTTAAAAATTGATCATGGAAATCGAAAATAATATATTTGAAAAAAAGTCTCATGAAAAGACCAGTCAAGAAACATAGGGAAATACATGTGTTCTGGATCAAGAAGTGATTGAAAGTGAAACAAATGCCTATAAATTTGCTAAGTAGTGGATGAAATATATATCCTATGATGTGTATAAACTGAAGAAATAGTAATGTACCAGTGTTGAATAATAATTAATGTCAAAATACACATCATGTCCCATAGGAATCTACTTGCATTGATGTTAAACTAGGTCAGTTAATGTAGAAATACTAGGATTTGTTTGCACCTTTCACTGAAGTTAGTTTTCAGTACTAGAAAACAAATATGTATTTCAGGTGGATGAATATTTCTGAGAATAATCTTGTGAAAAGTTGAATATTAATCCACATACATGAACATGAATGAATTTAGGGAGTGTATATAAGACACATATATTTCATATTTTGAAAAATCTAGAGATTTATATATTGTGTGTTTGTGTGTGTGTGTGTATATATATATACACACACACACACAAACACACACAAAGACATTCAAAAGTAGAATTATATATGCCAATCGAATTTCACCATGAAATATATATCATCCACAGATCCAAAAATATTTATTTTACTGAACATGGATTTATGTATAATGTTATTAAACTAGGAAGCTCACCATTAGCTTGAATTTTCAGTTCCAACAGCGTTTAGGTGGAGTGATCTCTTCTCACAATTTGTATCTGCAATGTCAGGCACCTCACAAAAATGTACGTGTGATATCAGGTAGGATTCTATATGTGCATATAAAAATTAATGTGCTGAATAGGTTACAGCGAAAGGGAGATAGGAATTCACATATTTGTTAACTTTAATACACATATAAAACAATTTCAATTAAAAAATGACTAGATTTATAACACCTACCATTTATCTTGCAAAAGGCAAGTCCAATATACACCATGCCTCCTCTGAACTGCTTATATTTCAATTCCGTTTGGGTTATTTTTCTCCATCATATTAGTATTTGTAGTTAGCGTCTAGAAGGGTATGGGTTATTGTCAGGAATTCAGTATTTCAATTGGAAAATTGGAAAGTGAATCCAATGTGTATGCAATTATGTGCTGCACAATATTCTTCCCACTCTCATCCAGAACAATGGCTTGACATTACCTTCGCCTCAAGTAAGACACAATTAGAGAAGAAGAGTTAGAAATTCTGTGAATACATATCTGGAATGGAAAATGCTCAGGAGTTCACAACCTTGGAGGTGGTAGAGGATTTTCCAAAAGTAAGGGACAGGGTTGATCACCCAACATGATCTTTCATTAAAATTGTGAGCCATCTTGCCACAAAGCCATGAAAAGATAATTTTTGCTTTAGTATAAATTACTGCAAATTCTGAACCTGCTTAGAATGCCTGACCATGTTTTGAACTCACCCATGCCTGGCTCTCTGACCAGATAACAGCCCATTCTGAAACTTTAATGACACCTCATAAATATTCGCCTTCCCTGGCCAGACAACAACCCTCTCAGAGGCTCTAATGGTCCTCATAATTTCTGATGCTGGGGCCAGAAAAAAAATGTAAACTACAATTAGTGTGATGCTTGTCAATGTTCTGTTTTCTGTAACCCTCCTTTTGTGTAACTTTCTGGGCTATAAAGCTGGGCTGTAGGAAAGGTGGGGTTGCTGTCTTGTTCCCGCCAGTTTGAGAGGGAGAGGCAGCCCGGCTGCTTGAAATATTAAGCTTGCCTTAATTTGATTTTAATTGGAGTCAGTGGTCTTTTCTTGTGTCCTGGACTAACGTTTTGGAGTTCCCCAGCAACATGACCCGACCAGATCACAAAGCCAGACTGCTGGAAATTCTGAAGCTGGCCTATCCTCCAGGACTCCGGGCTGGAGAGCCAAGTTCCAAAACCTTGGAATGAGCCTTCAGTCCGTGGATCACTGCAGTGAACCATCGCACTAAAACTATTATCAAGCACCTGGTGGAGGAGGCCTTCATAGGTAAGAGGCGCCTTTATAACATCTGATATCCGGTTAAGGTAGTACTCTTCTGATGACAGAGAGGTGGCCTGGGAAGGCTCACATATACTCTTGTCTGGGACAGTAATAGGAATCCTTCTTTCCTCTGTTCTGTTCTGTAGGGAATACCTCTGAAAGTGTAGAGAGGTGCTGACTGGCATGCAGGAGCTCCTACCCCGGAGCTTTAGCAAGACGCTGCATTGCTCCTCTGGTTTTCTGTTTATTTGCCGAGTTTCTGTTTTTTTTGTGTGTGTGTTTTGTTCTGTGTTCTAAATGTTTTTTATTTGTTTGTTTTTGTGCGTTTTGTTGTGTGATTTCTGTGGTAAAAACTTAAGGATATTGGACTTGAAAATGGGTAATAAATCATGTAAGCCTGACACCCCTTTGGACTGTGTTTTAAAGAAATGTGATGCACTATACCCGCCTTTGTTAAGCAGGATGAGAGAAGCCCCTAGCTGGCTGTCTGGAGCACACCCACGGCAGAGGGCAATGCCTGCTGGGGACCTAATAACTGAGTATCTCCCAGGTTAACAAGTGAAACTCCTTTAAAACCCCTTGTCCCTCCAGATCAAGAGAGTCACAACTTTGGACAAAGTCCCCTGTTTTTCTCCTTTGTTAGCAAAGCAGTAAACCTCCCTTTTACTTTTTCTCAAACCCTGTCCTTATATTAAATTGGTATTAATTGGCTTCAAGGTCCGGAACCGAAATTTAAGTTACAAATTTTGATACCGCCCCTGACCCTGGAATTTTTGAGAGCTGACTACTGAAATGTTAGGAGATTCAGCGTGCTTGGGGTGGAACCGAACCAGAGGAGCTAATCCTGTAAGTAAAAGACGGGAATGAGGGACTCCCAGCAGCTGCCGAAGTCCTGTTGCTTCAGTGAATTCCCTCCTTTCTTCCCTGCACTGTAAGTATTATGCCACCTCTGTCTTCTTAAAAAAGAGAAAAAGAAAAAGGAGACACTAAATGCAGTAAAGTCACCATGGAGACCTTTGATATTGCATTTCAGGTTCCCCCTCTGTGAAAACATCTGATGCCCTTGTGGGGACATATATCGTGCCACTGGTGTAGGAGATTTTTCTCTTTTCTGCTGTTTTAAAGGCTTCTGTCCTGTCAGCCATAGTCTGGAGCTCCATTCTGTCTGTCTTTTGTCTTTGTTTCTGGCCATTTAAGACATGTGCAATAATGTGTTGATATTATAAATTGTTTCTTGGGAATGATCTTAGCTGAATGTGTGTCTAAAGGATGATGTTTTATTGTAACAATATGGTATCTGAATGGGTTTTTGAAGCATTGCACAATCTTGAAGTTAAAAGTCGGGTTTAGGTAATTTTTTAGTTTATGATTTCAGATAATTCATGCCAGAGAACTTAAATACTTAAAATGGAAAACTAAAGAATTCTACTTCCAAGTTGGCAAGTAACTTCCCAATCATTCAGTCTTTTTTTTAACAAATTTTTAATTGGGTAGCCTGGGAAAATGTCACAGTGTGTATCAGTGCATTAATTTGGACAAGGATAGTAAATCATAGTATGGTATCTGTTGACAAAAAAGATGTTAAGGTATAAAATTTTGTGAATTGTATCTTAAAATTGTATCATAATATTCAACATCCTCACCTGAAAATTATGGTTAAAGTGCCTTAGGCCTGAGGTGTCTGCTTAGAATAGCAGTTTTGTCCAGCTCCTTCCAGAACTCAGCCAGGACTTATGTTGAAATGTAAATGAAAGAACCCTGCAAACTCAGTAGGAGACTGATCTGATGTCTAAGTGGGAAAAAAAAAGGTATATCGTATGGTATTTACTAATTACTGGCCAGTCATTTTTTCTAGGACTCTCATTTTTTTCCTTAGATTCTGTATTTTTTTTGAGCTCATTATTTTGATCTTACAGAACTAGGTTAATATTTTTTCTGATCAGTTCTATATTTGACCAACAGTGGAGTTTTGAAACATTGCAATGGAGATTTCACGTGCGAAAAGCTACAAGGCCTTACTATTATTATTTGTGCACACTTTTGTTATGTGTTGTATGTCTATATATCCATATGTTCGTATATCATATATGTGATATACAAATTAACATATATAAGGAGCGATCATTAAAAAAAAGCACTCATAAAAACAAATTTTAAAAAGTGGATTCAAAGATCTTTAATTCACGTGATTTAAATGATTCACTTTAAATTTGGATAAGCAAATAACAATAAACGTCTTTAAATTTAAGCTTACAAGTTTTTCTAGCTGCTCAAAAATCTAATAAAATATTAATGTCTATAAAATGTCTAATATGCCTTGGTTCTAGGACTTTTCCTTTAACAAAGAAATGGTTTACACTGTTCAATACATTTCTCTAATATTTTGATAAATAAGTGAAGTAAATTTGATATGGGATTACTCATTCATGAGTATTTTGTTAGATATCTGATTGATTTAGTAAGGTCTGTATAAGTTTGTTCTAAAGTCTGTATAAGATTGTAAAAATCAGTCATGTGATAAAGCGACACAAATTTCTTAAAACAAAAGTTTACCCATAACATTGTGTTTATAAAGTTTTATTTTTCTAGAACAAGCAACCATAAAAATTAAACAACTGATTAAATAAGAACTGTTATTTTAGAGCACTCTACTGCCATTTCTTTAAAAGCTAAACTTGGTTAATGTAAAAACATCAATGTCATTGTGATGCTATTAATGTGCTCATATCTTCCAGGTATACAATTCTGTAAGGTAGAAACTTTAAAAGAGCATTTCATCAAGCTGGTGTTCTGAAGTTGTATGGTAAAAATATATATATATTGGGGATTTATTTACTTGTTATCAATAAGATATATAAAGTTTTATGTTACTTTTTACATTGGGAAAAAATTTAAATATATTTTTAAGTTAATGAGCGCCTAATCTATGTAAAGGTTAAAAACTTTCAGCCTTTCTTTAATTCATGTTTTAAATTTGATATCATATGGTGTTAGCTAATATTCATGTGACCTCAAACAATTTATGTAAACTGTGTAAAATGATATTTAAAAAACAAAGATCAGCTTTAGAACTAAAACACTTAAGATTTATATAGAGCCCTGCCTTACCTGAGATAAGGCTCTGTGTCTCATCTTACAACATGTGAGAATAACTACGAAAGCAGTAGGTCAGATATTATTTAATTTAAAGTTATGTTTTTCTGTCAAGATTACTAGGATCTCAAAAAGGGGATATAATGTATAACTCAGCCTAAAATTCAGGGTAGCTATTACACGAACTAAGTATTTTTACTCTTGTTAATTTTATTTTGAATTTCCTTATAAGTTAACTAAAGATTCCCTGTTAGTGTTTTACAAAAGAGTTGCTTTTAGAACACAACATTGGTTAATTTAAGATAATAAGTCATCACCTACAAGACAGACAGAAAAATACAGATCCCAAATAATAAAAAGATAAATAATTTTAAATTATAGACATTAAAGCACAGTACTCTTAATATAAGGCTGTTAAAATTTATTTGCTGAATGTTTAAGATTAGGATTTAAAATTTAATTTAAATGAAAAGGGACAATAAAACAAATATTTGGCTCTTGCCCTCTGAGTCAGTCTGTATCCAGGGAACAGGATACTTCTCTAAAGAACTTTGCAACTCTGAGCCACATAACCTCCTGATCAGGAAGATTAATGAGACCACTGGAGAACAGAAAGCCAATCAGTGCATTTTCTACGAAGAAGAGAGTCATCAGAGAAGGGAGATATTCCTGATGCTTCCGAGAGAAGCCACATGGTCAAGCAAGACCTGGACTCACCTAGCGCAAATGGCACTAGCAGAACTGAGAAGCTGCTCTCAAGTTTCCCCGGAATGACTCCCATAAAATCTCAGCTGACTGTTAACAATAGATAGAAACAAAAGTCAGTTTTACTGCTTCATCTTAAACTCTTAGCAAAGACAGATAAACCCCAAATACAGCCATTCCTGGGCATTTTAAAAAATAATAGTTATAATAATATTTTAACGTATACACGTTATGGTAGCCTCCCAAAATAAGTAAGACTGGAGGCTACAAAGAAGGATTCTCAGACAGTAATGCCTGATGAGTATAAAAAGAGACTATCAAGAGGAGGTACCAGAGGCAGAAGTTTTTTGTTTAAGGTCTACAGATATTCCTAACCTACACAGGTAGGCTTGGTGTTTGCTAGTACGATTATCCAGCCCTGAATAACAGAATTAAAGGTTTCTCTATTACACACAGAGGTCATACTAGTAAAAGGAATTTGCAAGATCAGATGACACTAAATTATTAAACTGTATCTTATGGGGTGAAACAACTGTGACACTAAAAGTTAAGTTGAAAGTCCTGATAACTGGGGATATTGAAGACAGATGAGGGGACATCTATACAGTGACATGTTTCAGCTGCTGCAACATTTATTCAGTACTCATGGTTTTTGTTTCTCTCATAGAAGAACCCATCCCCAGATGACTTTACAAACTGTTCTACCACAACCAGACTTCCAACCGAATTGACTTCTAAAAGGCAACTCATATCCCTCATGCTGTGCCCCCTCATGTCACCCTCTCTCAGCTCAGAAGAAGCCAAAATGAGTGACGACTCTCTTCTTACAACAATGGAGCCAAAAATAGATAGACTTTCATTTTAAGTAATTAATTAAGTCAGGTAAAATCAGGGAGACTGGTTTTGTGTGAGTTCAAAAAATATGGAGACTGTTACGTGAGGTATTAAAATTCCCTCAGTGCTCTTCCCCTACCCTATCAAAGATTTGAAAGGGACACATTAGAAAAGGGGGGAATGATATACCCAACCTGATCTTTTATTAAAATTTGGATCCATCTTGCCACAAAGCCATGAAAAGAAAATTTTGGCTTAACTATAAATTACACCAAATTCTGAACCTGCTTGGAATGCCTGCCCGTGGCCTTGAACTCACCCATGCCTGGCACTTTGACCAGGAACAGCCCTCTATGAAACTTTATTGACACCTCATAAATATTGGCCTTCCCTGGCCAGACAATGACCCTCTCTGAGGTTCTAATGGTTTTCATAAATTCTGATGTTGGGGCCAGCAAAAAAAAAAAAAAAAAATATATATATATATATATATATATATATATATATATATATATATATATATATATATATAAACAAACTACGATTCGTGTGATGCTTGTCAGAGTTCTGATATTTGTAACCCCCCTGTAGTGTAAAATTCTGGGTTATAAACCTGGGCTGTAGGAAATTTGGGTGGCTGTCTTGTTCCCACTGTTTTGGGAGGGAGAGGCCACCTGGGCAGTGGAAATTATAAGCTTGCTTTAACTTGATTTTAATTGGAGTCAGTGGTCTTTTCTTGCATCCTGGTCTAATAGGTAAACGCTATCAAACATGCAGCTCTGCCGGCCTAAAGACTTCCTTAGAAACTGCCTCTGAGGATGGGCACTTGACATATATGTTGTTGTCAGGAGCTTTAGCTTTCTTTCTAATGAGACCATCAAAGCTGGATCTGCATCTATGTGACGTGGAGGACATGGTTTCTTATTTTCCAAAGGACATGAGGCAGCAGTGCTGAATTCACTCTTTGTAGGTAAACTGTGGCCACTGAAGGCTAAGTGACTCCCCGTGTGGACTGTGAAGCCATTTGGTCATCCTCCACTTTTCATGGTGTTTCTTGCTGCTGCACTGGGAGTTTGTTATTTGCTTCACAAAATACAAGGAATTCAGCTGGGACACAGTGCTGGAGAGAGTTCTGTCACATGAAATAGATGAGGGTCTGCAGGAGAATGCATCAACCAGGCTTCTATCCCACATAGCTTGTCCCCTTGACCATAGCACCTGATTCTGAACATTGTCCTGAAACATCTCCATATAACAAGATGCCTTATATGGAGAGTTATCAGACATATAAGTGATTCCTGGCTGCACAATGTCAGCCACAAGCCATTTGGAAGTCAATGTCAGATACACATGGCCCGACCACAGATGTTTTATCACACACCTGCACACCACAGCTCTGGGCCCACTACTCAGCAGGCTCCAACATACTGGCATCTCTGTTCTACATCATTTTCATGAAACCCAGTCAATCAAGGCACTGTCTGGTACACACTTCATCAGTAAGAGGACATTGAAAGGTTCTCCAGTGCCACCTGGTCATGAAAATTTCAAAAATTTCATTGTATT
The DNA here is from genome assembly GCF_048772815.1 of Callospermophilus lateralis. Lineage (NCBI taxonomy): Eukaryota > Metazoa > Chordata > Mammalia > Rodentia > Sciuridae > Callospermophilus > Callospermophilus lateralis. The sequence continues at coordinate 70,950 of NW_027514417.1, forward strand.
TATCTAGCCATTTTTCAAGGATGAAGTTGGAGAAATTATGGGTTTCAATTCATTCAGAAACCATTAATGTTTGAGGAAGCACATTTCAAGGAAACTCTGGAGAACTCTCAGAGGCAAGGCTTCCCAAAGAGTGGCCAAAAGGACACATGAAGCCAGGCCCATTGAGGTCTACAATGTGAGGCCCATGTGTGTTTTGACTGTCAACAATGGCTGCAAAGTCTTTCACAATAAAATAATGTGATGCCCTGGCAGAGATTGACAATGCTCTGCGGAAAGCCACCCTGGGCATTGATCTCAGCTTCCAAAGGCAACTCTCATGCGTGGTCTCCTAAAATCCCAACACAATTCATGGCAATACTTCTCTGAGGTCAGTTCCTGAACTCAGTCTGTAAGGGGAATCACACCAGAGTTCAAGCCACGTGGACCTAGTCATCTCTTCCAACCACCACACAAATGACCACAATTAAAACCAAAACACTCCCAAATGGCCCTCATCTTCTTCCACATAGACACTCTTCATAGCCTCTGACTGGAGGTTTCCATGAGGGGCACAGCCCAAGACAGTTTTCCAAATAAACTCCCTTGCCCCTCATTTGCCTAAAGTCAGGGTGGCCTGGACTCCCTTCCTGTGAACCAATAGTGATCAAATAGTCCTGCTCTTAATACTGCTCTGCTTCTCTAATTTGAGGCCTACTGACTGTCTGGTATAGATTCTTTATGTGAATTGGTGTCATGAGAAAACCCAAGCCCTTATGTGCTAGCCTCTGTAGGGCTTTGAAGAACTGATTTGACACAAAGGATCCCTATTCTCACTTGATGGAGGTCAAGAAGCTTACAGAGGAAGGCGAGAGACTTCGTCCACAATGACTGCTCTTTTGGCCATTTTCATTTTGCATGCAAACTGGGAAACTTTCTTTAGATCCATCAGGTGCTGAGAATCTAAGCCACTGCCTCACATAGGGCAAAGAGGCTTATTCAGCCACATCTCTTTCCAAAGCAATTAAGCAAAGAGCCACAGGTGATGCCCATTCATTTCCATTTGAAAACTCTTTTCTTCTGGCTTCACAAAGGGGTGGCCTGGGGCAAAGATCTTCCTGACATTCAGGACAACAGAACAATAGGTAAGCAAAAGGCCCAATGCAGTGTTTTTCCACTGAGACTTTAATGGTCACACTGATATGTGAGTTTTCTGAGATGCTTCTATTCTCTTCAGCTATCCAGTACATGGCCATGTAACAGATCTTGAAGGTGGTACATATCTTGGAAACCAAACCATGAGGCTATTCTGGAGAGTGGCCAGTATTCAGGAAGAAAACAAGAACTTAGGAAGATAGTAGGTGTTGCCCATCCATAAGGCAAGCCTCTCTCCATTCTTTAATTGTGCAGGATGAATGCTGGCAAGCTTTCTACTAGACAGGACACAACCATTGATGCATTCGCTTTTCAAATGTCTACAACCACAGATACAGTGGAATGCACAGACATAGAAACACTCACGTTGTCAAACGACTTTCTAGAAACATTCCAGTCCAAACAAACAAACAGTCTTTCCTACCTATTCTCAGAAAAGAGACAAAACCACAAACTCACACCAACACCCACAACCGCACCTCCTTCCCCCAAGTATGTTGGTGAATATCTTGAGTGTCCTCTGACTGGTGGTCCATACTATGTTCCCCAAAAATGGCCTGTTCTGTCTCAGATCTGGTCTTCTTCACCAACTCTGTGAAGTTGTCAGGAGCCATGGTTGAGCCACTACCTGCTTTCTCAGAAAAGGCTCCTCTTCAGAGGTCTCCTGGCATTTGGCCATTCTCACTTCAGTAGGTACCAACAAAGACTGACTCTGTCCTTGGTAAATCCAAACATTTGAGACCACTGGGACTGGGACTGGGACTGACTCCGGGTGCCTGGCTTCCTGGATCCCAAGTTCAGAGTGTTCCATCACCAAGGAAGTGTGTACTGATATTTGCTTCTAAGGGTCCCAGTAGATGGAGACTGCCCGTACTTCCTGTGACAGTTTCACAAGTTAGAATGGTATATCAACAATAGGCACCCGGGAACAGCTCTTCTCACAGGCCTGGTTTGGTCCATCTTCTGTACATTAAGAAGAGAAAGGCTGATTCAGATACATCTCTTCATCCTGACCCGGTTGTTTAACATTGAAAATGACTTTTGCTCTCTCAGGTCCTTCATAGCTGCCTTCTTCTTCTCCACGTATCATTTCTGCATGGACCTTTGAGGTTCTCATCAGATGGAAGATACCCTACAATCCAGTATTGGAAGATCAACTCTTTCCCTGCTCTTCTGTAAAGTTAGATTGAGCGAACAGTGTATGGTTAGGGTTAACAACATGTTCGATTGGGTTAGGAATAATTCTGCAGGATGAATAATGGTTATGGGAACATGCGATATTTACAAAATATACAGTTGAAATATAAATATGAAAACAGAAATCTAGGTAAGATTTGATGCCCAGAAGGGCATTGGGCCCTTGATTGGGATACTTAGCTTTGAATTAATTTCTGCACAGATGTCTCAGATAAATCAATATACAATGGTATAGGACATTGTACCTTGGATGATTGAATGTCGAAGAGAACATGCAGTCAAAAAGGGATAGTTGGTAGGATTAGAAAGATAGTCGGTAGTTTTAGAAAGATGAGTGAGTATAGGATTTGGACAAAATGGTCTTTAGCAATAGGGTTTCATGTAGAGAGTGAATGTAAATATCAGCACATTTTAAGCGGCAGTCACAATGATGAACTGGGGAAAATATATATCAATAGAGACATTAGGAAATCAGGCACAGTATAAGGTGAGTAATAGGATTAGACATTTTCAACAGGTTTGAGGTTGAATATATAATCTTAGAAAGAAACAAATATGTAGTCACCAATAGGATCGACATTTGAGAGCAATAGGCAACCTGGACATGGATGATTTTAGTAATCCATGTTCAATTTCCATTTAGGCTTTAGTACAATCATAAGTATGACATTTGCTTTTTGTTTCCAGAATATTACTGTGATAAAATGTATATGTAGATCAGGTGACATGAGTATTTCTTTCACCATTTCTAGGAACAGTATTTTGAAGACATGTAAATTAGTATTTTGAATACAAATAGGTGTACACTGTGTCTATGAATATAGAAATAATGCATGAATAGACCATAATGTAAATAAATAATATAACTGGTTCCAACTTAAATAATGGTTCGAGTTGATATCTGAAAATATACAGGAAACCTTATATTGATATATATCCATTCATTCAAACCAGTTATACATCTAATGGTAATATTAGGGTTATGGTTTATCATGAAGAATGTGTGAGTTTTGCTTCAAAGGTAATTGTGGAAATCGAAAATAATGTGTTTGGAAAGAAGTCTCATGAAAACCAGTCATGTAACCTGGAGGAATACATGTGTTCTGAAGCAGGAAGTGATTGAAAGTGAAACAAAAGCCTTTAAATTTCTGAACTTGTGGATGAAATATATATCTTATGATGTGCATAAACTGAGGAAATAGTAATGTACAAGTGTTGAAAAAAAATGAACGTCAAAATACACATCATATCCCATAGGAATCTACTTGCATTTATATTAACCTGGGTCAATTAGTGTAAAAATATTAGGATATGTATGCACAATTCACTGAACTTAGTTTTCAGTACTAGGAAACAAATACGTATTTCAGGAGGATGAATATGTCTTAGAATAATCTTATGAAAAGTTGATTATAAATACGCACTTAAATATTAATGAATTTAGGGAGTACATAATAAGATACATTTATTTCATATTTTGAAAACTCTGGAAAAAAACATATATATACAGACATTAAAATACACACACAGAAATTAAAAAATATTAATATACAAGCCAAATGAAATTCACCATGTAATATATATCATCCACAGATCTAAAAATATTCATTTTACTGAACATGAATTTATGTATAATGTTGTTCAGCTAGGATACTCACGCATAGGTTGAATTTTCAGTTCCAACAGTGTTTAACAGGAGTGATCTCTTCTTACAATTTGTATCTGCCAAGTCAGCCACCTCACAAGAATGTACGTGTGGTACCAGGTAGGATTCTATATGTGCATATAAAAATATATGTGCTGATTAGGCTACAGAGAAATGGAGACATGAATTCACATATTTGTTAACTTTAAAAACACATGGAGAAGTGTTTCAACAAAAAATTCACTAGATTTAAAACTCCTACCATATATAATGCAAAAGGAACGTCCAAATGTACACCTGGCATCCTCTGAACTGCTTGTATTACAATTTGGTTTGGTCTATTTTTATCCATCATATTAGGATTTGTAGTCAGAGTCTAGTAGGGAGTGGGTTACTATGAGGGATTAAATATTTTGAATGAATAATTGGAAAATGAATCCAATGTGTATGCAAATATGTGCTACAAAAAAATCTTCCCACTCTCATCCAGAACAATGCCTTGACATTACCTTCGCCCCAAGTAAGATACAATTAGAGGAGAAGAGTTAGAAAATCTATGAATACATATCTGGAATGGAAAATGCTCGGGAGTTCACAACACTGGAGGTGGTAGAGGAGTTTCCAAAAGTAATGGAGACTGTAAACACTCCACAAACATGGAAGTGTGCAGGCCTCAAGCCATCTGGGAAACTGTCTTTGAGATTGTACACTTGAAATATATGTTGTTTTCAGGAGCTTTAGCTTCCTTTGTAGTGAGATCATCAAAGCTGTGTATGCATCTATGTTACATGGAGGACATGGTTTCTTATTTTCCAATGAACATGAGGCAGCAGTGCTGAATTCTCTCTTTGTGGGTAAGCTGTGGCCACTGGGGTCTAAGAATCTTTCCGTGTAGACTGTGAAGCCATTTGATCATTCTCCAATTTTGTTGTGTTTCTTGTTGCTGCACTGGGAGTTTGGTATTTGCTTCACAAAATACAAGGAGTTCAACTGGAACACAGTGCTGGAGGGAGTTCTGTCACGTGTGGTGGGTAAGAGTCTGATGGAGAATGCACCAATCAGGCTTCTATGCCACATTGCTTGCCCCCTTGACCGTAGCAACTTGATTCTGAACATTGCCCTGAAAACTCTCCATCTAACAAGATGGCTTAATATACAAAAGTCTGCTGGCTGCACCATGTCAATCACAAGCATTTGGAAGCCGAAGTAAGATCCACATGACCCCACCACAGATGTTTTATCACACAAATGCACACCACAGCTCTGGGCCCACTACTCAGCAGGCTCCACCATACTGGCAGCTCTGTTCTACACCATTTTCATGAAACCCAGTCAAGGAAGGCACTGTCTGGTACACTCTTGATCAACAACAGGACATCCAAAGGTTCTCCAGTGCCACCTGGTCATGAAATTTCAAAAATTTCATGGTATTTATCTAGAAATTTTTCAAGGATGAAGTTGGAGAAACTGTGGGTTTCAATTCATTCAGGAACCATTAAATTTTTAGGAAGCACATTTCAAGGAAACCTCTGGAGAATTCTCAGAGGCAAGGCTTCCCAAAGTGTGGCCAAAAGGCCACATGAAGCCAGGCCCATTGAGGTCTACAATGTGAGGTCCATGTGTGTTTTGACTGTCAACAATGGCTGCCAAGTCTTTCATAATAAAATCATGTGATGTCCTGGCTGAGATTGACAGTGCTTGGTGAATAGCCACCCCAGGCTTAGATCTCAGTTTCCAATGGCGACTCTCATGCATGGCCGCCTAAAATCCGAACACAATTAATGGCAATACTTCTCTGAGGTCAGTTCCAGAACTCAGTCTTTAAGGGGCATCACACAAGAATTCCAGCCAAGGTGGACCCAGGATTCTCTTCCAACCACCAACAAATGACCACAATTAAAACCAAAACACTCCCACATGGCCCTCATCTTCTTCAACATAGACACTCTGAATAACCTCTGGCTAGAGGTTTCCATGACGGGCGCAGCCCAAGACAGTGTAGAAAATAAGCTCCCTTGCCCCTCATTTGCCTAAAATCAGGGTGGCCTGGACACCCTTCCTGTGAACCAAGAGTGATCAAATAGCCCTTCTTTAATACTGCTCTGCTTCTCCAGTTTGAGGCCAACTGACTGTCTGGTATAGATTCTTTATGTGAATTGGTGTCCTGAGAAAACCCAAGCACCTATTGGCTAGCCTCTGCCGAGCTTTGAAGAACTGGTTTGACCCAACGGATCCCTATTCTCACTTGATGGAGGTCAGGAAGCTTACAGAGGAAGGCGAGAGACTTCATCCACAATGACTGCTCTTTTGGCCATTTTGGTTTTGGATGCACACTTGGAAACTTTCTTTAGATCCATCAGGTGCTGAGAATCTAAGCCACTGCCTCACACAGGGCAAAGAGGCTGATTCAGCCACATCCATTTCCAAAGCAATTAAGCAAAGAGCCACAGGTGACGGCCATCCTTTTCCATTTGAAAATTGATTTCTTCAGGTTTCACACAGGGGTGGCCTGAGGCAAACACCTTCCTGACATTCAGGACAACAGAACAAAAGTCCAAAGTAGTGTTTCTCCACTGAGACTTTAGTGGTTGCACTGATATCTGAGTTTTCTGAGATGCTCTCATTCCCTTCAGCTATCCAGTACATGATCATGTCACAGAGCTTGGAGGTGGTACATATCTTGGAAATAATACCATGAGGCTATTCTGGAGAGTGGCCAGTATTCAGGAAGAAAAGAGGAACTTAGGAAGATAATAGTTGTTGCCCATCCATAAGGCAATCAGCTCTTGATTCTTTAATTTGGCAAGATGAATGCGGGGAAGCTTTCTACTAGACAGGACACAACCATTGATGCATTCGCTTTTCAAATGTCTACAAAAACAGATTCAGTGGGATACACAGACATAGAAACACTCGCATTGTCAAACGACTTTCTAGAAACATTGCAGTCCAAACAAACAAACCGCCTTTCCTACCTATTCTCAGAACATGAGACAAAACCACAAACTCACACCGACACCCACAATGGAACCTCCTTCCCCCAAGTATGTCTGTGAGTATCCTGAGTTTCCTCTGATTTTTGGGCCATACTATGTTCCACCAAAATGGCCTGTCCTATCTCAGAACTGGTCTTCTTTGCCAACTCTGTGAAGTTGTCAGGAGCCATGGTTGAGCCACTATCTGCTTTCTCAGAAAAGGCCCCTCTTCAGAGCTCTCCTGGCATTTGGCCATTCTCACTTCAGTAGGTACTAAGAAAGACTGACTCTGTCCTTGGTAAATCCAAACAAGTGAGACCACTGGAACTGGGACTGGGACTGGCTCTGGGTGCCTGGCTTCCTGGATCCCGAGTTCAGAGAGTTCCATCACCAAGGAAGTGTGATAGGTCACTTCCTTCACGAACTGAATGAGGTCACTGCGTTGGCAACCACTTTGTCCTAACAGTTGCTTCCAAGGGTTCCATGAGATGGAGGCTGCCCATACTTCCTGTGACACTTTCACAAGATAGAATGGTATATCAACCATAGGCACCCGGGAACAGCTCTCCACACAGGCCTGGTTTGGTCGATTTAATCTACATTAAGAAGAGAGAGGCTTTTAGACACATCCCTTCATTTTGACCAGGTTGTTTTACATGGAAGTTGACTTTTGCTCTCTCAGGTCTTTCATAGGTGTCTACATCTTCTTCAGGGATCATTTCTGCATGGAACTTTGAGGTTCTCAGCAGGTGGAAGATCCCCTATATTCCTGTATTGTAAGACCAACAATATCCTTTTTCTTCTGTTAAGTTAGATTGAGGAAATATTGCATGTTTAAGGGTAATAACAGGTTCGATTTGGTTTAGGAATCATTCTGTGGGATGAATTAAGGTATTGGGAACCTGCGATATTTACAAGAATATACTGGTGAAATATAAGTATGAAAACAGAAATCTAGGTAATATTTGAAGTCCAGAAGGGCATTGGGTGGCCTGAACACCCTTCCTTTGATTCAGGAGTGATCAAATAGCCCTGCCGCTAATACTGCACTGCTTCTCCAATTTGAGGCTTACTGACTGTCAGGTATAGATTCTTTATATAATTTGGAGACATGAGAAAACCCAAGCACCTATTGTCTCATGCCACAGCAAATGGTTTATTGGGGTCCAGCATGCTGGGGCTCAAAGCTCACTTCAGAGGAGCAAAGAATAAAGAGCCCCTAGAACAACTTGAGAAGATATTATATACAATCTTTAGAGAGTGCAGGGACTTTATATACATCATAGCCTCCTTTAGCAAATCAACATATGTGGTAAGCCATTGTTGTAGATTGTGGCTGCCATTAGAAGATGGCGCCGGCTTCCACTGTGGCCTGTAGTAAACAACTCCTTTTATGGAGAGATGGCACGCTATCCCTTGCTACCCTATGAGAAAGATCCACGTGGCGGCTTAAGATTGGTGTGTGGGAGGCTTTATTATACTGTGCTTGGGCGCTCGGGAGGAGGGGGGTCACTAGAAGATACTTTAATCAAGGCCTGAATAAACTGCTGAAAGAAGATTTCTGAGTTGCGTCTTCCCTGCGGGCAAGGGGTCGCGACAAGTGGTGCCGAGACCCGGGAACCAGAACTTTCAGTAGTCAGGTGTGGTGCACCGGTTAGTCCCAGGTAAGTGGGATCCACGATCAAAGCGGGGCAGCTCCTCTGTAAAGCAAGAGAGAGCGTTACATTTTATTGCAGCTGCACTGTGTACTTTCACTTTTGTTTTTTGTGTGTCTTTTGTTGTGTCATGGGTGCCACATCTTCAAGTCCGCTTCTCCTGGTCCTACATGGCCTGTTACGTTCCAAGGGACTAGAAGTGAAACGTAGTACTTTACAGAGATTTTTACAGAAGACAGATATTGCTGCACCGTGGTTTGCGTTTTCGGGCAGCCTTACTATACCTAGCTGGGACAAATTAGGGAAAGATCTAGATTTCGCTCGTGAACAAGGCACCTTAGAGGGTGGTGTTATACCTCTTTGTAAGTTAGTTAGAGGATGTATAGTAGATAGTAAATGCCAGGAAGCTGTGAGTGAGGGTCAAGCTGTTCTTGAGCAACTACATGAGGAAAAGTCTGAAGGATCACATAGTGAAGTGGCAGAGAGCATTGGGAGTAAGAGTAGTGAGAAGGCAAAAGAGCCTGAAACTAAAAATAGGAGAAGGCTCTACCCAGACTTGGCTGAATTAAAAACGCCTGCGAACACAAGCGGCTCAGAGAGTTCTGAGGACCTTGATATATTCCTACAACAACTACGCAAGATAAAAATGAAGAAAAAGAAACAAGGGATACAGGGCACTCAGGCCTACTGTAAAAAGGGGACGGGATCCAATATTGGTCAACAACACTCTGAGGAGGAGGAGGTAGAATATCTCGAAAAAGATATGGTGCCGGTTGCCCCACCCCCGTATGTGGGGGGGAGCCAAAATTCCGGGAGATCTTATCATGCGCAAGTTTGGAGGACAGTTAATACAGATATGGGACTTGCATACCCTGTATTTCAGGACAATAACAGGGGAAGATATCATGAGCCTTTAGACTTTAAGATAATTAAAACCTTGGCGGAATCTGTCCGCACTTATGGCGTGGATGCCGCTTTCACCCTTACTCAGGTGGAGGGACTTGCTAGATTTTGTATGACTCCTTCAGATTGGGCTAATCTAGTCTGCGCTTGTGTCTCCCCAGGGAAATTTTGGATTGGAGAGCATTTATGCTAGAGGGTGCAGTAGAGCAAGCTGCTCAAAATCATGCAGCGAGACGCCCTGCCTAGGATAAGGATATGCTTTTGGGACAAGGCAAGTTTGCTAATCAACAAACAGGATACCCCCCCGAACATTCACGCCTTGTCAAGATCACTCTTGGGAGAAACATCAGGTCTCTAAGGGTTTCTCTCTTTCCCCCTCTCATAAAAGATACTTATATAATTCTTCCAACTGTAATTACTCTATAGGAACAGGTTGGTCTTGGTTTCAATGGTTAATTTCCAATGAAAAGGAAGCCACAGCTGATATCTCCACTTTGGCTCAATTACGAGGAGTCAAAAGCTGGTTGTTTAATGTTTCTGGTAGTATCCAAGACTCGGATCGAGGTAGGAGACTTGGAAATATTTCACATAACTCACAATTAAGTAATGCTACGTTATCCTCTGCAGCAGTCTGTCTCCAATCTCCGTTCCTGTTTCTTTTGGCTAATGATACATCACAGGGGATGCTTAATTGTTCTAATGTTACCTGTTATTTAACTGAGTGTTGGAATGGCTCTTGGACTGTAGCAGTGATTATGAAAATTCCAACCTTTGTCCCGATCCCAGTTACTGTGGATACGGAATCTTTTCCTATTGTTGAACTGATTAGAGCCCGTAAAGATTTTGGTATTATGGCAGTTATAGTGACAGCTGTGGTGGTATCTGCTGCTGCAGCAGTTACAGCTGGAGTAGCCATGGCCAGCCATGTACAAACTGCTGCCACTCTTAATGAGGTTATTCAACAAACATCCACCATACGTAAATCTCAAAGTAGAATTAATCAACACATTTTATCTGGGATTCTGGCTGCTAATCAAAGGATAAATCTGCTTCAAGATCAAGTTGAGAAATTGTCTGATCTAGTATATTTAGGTTGTGTTGATCAACGTGAAAATTTATGTATAACCTCTGTCAGATTTAATGATTCCAGGAATGCCTCCCACATCATCGGGAAATATTTATCTGGAACCTGGTCCATGGAAGCAGAAAACTTACTCCAATCTCAACTAACTCAAATTGCTGTTTTGAATAGTACCCGTGTCGAACCAGTGACTTTGGGTCAATTCACCAGTTGGCTATCTTCTGCCTTTTCCTTCTTTAAGGAGTGGGTGGGAGTGGGCATTTTGGGGGCAATGTGTTGCTTCGGTATTATACTTTGTTTGTGGCTTCTCTGTCACCTTAAAACTCGCCATACACAGGAGAAGGCTATGATTGTATAGGCTCTTGCGGCCTTGGAAAATGGCATGTCTCCACAAATCAGGCTTGCGCATCTTAAACAGTGATTTTCTGGGCATGGCCATTGCACCCCAAGTTAATTTCACAGTGCACTGGGATTGGCATGTCCTCTTTCTTATTCTCCCCCAGTACTGAATAGCCCTTGCACTCTGCAGGTCTTGTTACCATTGCACGCAGATGGGTTTTAGGACTGGTCTTTCTTCTCGGCTACAGACTCTTTACTTTCCTCTGGGGCTTAGGGATTGTGTTGCCAACTAAAAATTTGTTATTGTTACCAGGCAACCTGTGTTGCCCTACTTCTCGCCATCGTCAAGATGCAGGATGCGAAGCAAAGCACTGCACTTGAGTGATCCCTCAACGGACCTCAAGGAAAGCATGTCCTATTGCATGCGGGTTTGACGTCCACGCCCCCGCCCTACGAAAAAAGGCGTCGGCTGATATGGGGTCAGGTCTGGGGAAGGCGCCTCCTTAGGACTGAACCATACATTGCAGCCGCTTCTGCACAGTGGGATAGGACCTCTACTTTCGCCTGCATTGTTTTATAAAATAGAAGGGGGAACTGTGGTAAGCCATTGTTGTAGATTGTGGCCGCCATTAGAAGATGGCGCTGGCTTCCACTGTGGCCTGTAGTAAGCAACTCCTTTTATGGAGAGTTGGCACGCTATTCCTTGCTACCCTATGAGAAAGATCCAAGTGGCGGCTTAAGATTGGTACGTGGGAGGCTTTATTAGACTGTGCTTGGGCGCTCGGGAGGAGGGGGGTCACTAGAAGATACTTTAATCAAGGCCTGAATAAACTGCTGAAAGAAGATTTCTGAGTTGCGTCTTCCTTGCGGGCAAGGGGTCGCGACAATCATATACTGTGGGAAAATCAAATAACAACTGTAAAACATGATTAGCACATTCATGTGCGGGAACAGTTCGGGCAGGGGGTGATTGGTCAGCCCTGAGAAGGGGTATACATTTAAACTGATTGGTTGAAGCCCTGAGATGTATACGTGCTGACATGCACGGTTTCTGGGAAGGGGTTGTTAAGTAACTAGGTGGTCAGGGAAGATTTCAACACATCTAACGGGCAGTTCCGGGAATTGTCTTCACTGACACAGGAATTTCAGGTTCTGAGCACAGCTTGTAAACTTTACAAAACCTGTTTCTTTACGTTTCAATTTCAATTTCATTAATTCTTTTATTTCTCACTCCTTTTTCTGCCTACTTTTAATCTTAAAAGTAATGAATCATAATTATTGTGGGATCTCACATTCTATTTCTGCCAGTGAAGTGTATTTCTGTCTGATTACCATGAGTTTTACCTGCCCAATCTGAGCCTGGAGAAAGAAAACTATGTAGTTAAGCAAACGAGGTCCCACAGTTATCAACACCATAAGCATGATCAGGGGTCCAGCTAAGGCTGATAGGAGTGTAGTTAACCAGGGGGACTGGGTATATCATGACTCAAACCACACTTGTTGAATCTCCCTTTCTCTCTGGCGCTCTACAAGGAATTTTCTCAATTTACTCATGGATTATTTTACAACTCCAGTATGGTCAGCATAAAAACAGCATTTTTCTCTCAGTACAGCACAGAGGCCCCCCTCCCTCATGAAATGGAGGTCTAATCCTCGACTGTTCTGTAAAAGAACTTTAGACAGAGAGGTTAAGGATTCCTGCAAAAGTGTGATGGAGGTCTCTAACGTCTTCAAGTCTTGATTTATTGCTGTTTCTAATCAGGCCATTTGTGGTGACCCATGGATCATATCAGCTGTTCCTGTACCCACTCCTGCAGCAGCTCCTAGCCCCAATAGGATGGCTAGAGTAAGGGACACTGGCTCCCGGCAAAATCGGGTTGGTTGTCCCCCTAGTAGACCTTCAAAGGATTCTGCATCATGATAGAGCACCCTGGGGAGTATCTGCACCATTATACAATAATGTACAGAGCTGTCAAATACCTGGGCTGAAATGCAAGGAGTTCTGACTGTGTGGAGTTCAGTACCATAAAGGTTCCTTTAATTAGTTCCCAGGGGGAGGAGTCAGCTGTACTCTGGACTGGGGAAGTAGGCAAAGATGGAAACTGCGAAGTATGAGATGGTAGAGGGGTTTTGGTAGATCTAGGCATGGGAGGTTGAGGAGGCTTAATTCCTGACTTGAGGGGATTGGGCTCTATTGCTGTGGGATTTTCTTCCTTTTTAAGCCGGATGGTGAACCAGAGACCAAAGTCATAACCAGGGCCATTAATATAGAATCGCATTCCCCAAGTATTTCCCATAGGCCATGTTGTTCTGAGGTAGCCCCTTCCTTTGGAAGTGAAAGTTATATTGAGGGGGTAACATAGACTATTTTTTCCACAGCAAGTTTTTGACACCACTTGGATAGCGGCACATTTATTGGGATCAATCCAGATGTCATTTCATCCTACCCAAATCATACTGTCTGGGGAGTTTGCGTTTCACAATGTAGGTCCCGTGTGTTCACAACCCCAAGATCTACAATAAAAGTCACTGGGTCCTCCACAGGTTTGGGCCTGTTTGTGACTTCAGAAATCAGCTGGGCACACTTAATACACAAGACTGGCTAGTTTACACCTGAGCTGGGGGAGATGACATCAATAATTCATGGGGTAAGTTGGTCTATGTTTTCCTGGTTTGGGTTTGAGTGGCATCTGTGTGGGGTCCACTATGTCAGGGAGATCCCAGTCAGAGAGGCCTATGGCAAGCTGACAAATATCCGGGTGGAGAGATGGCCACCAAGTCCATAAGGGGGCTGTATGTGAAATAGACCACACTACTTGCCCAGTAGGATTTATAAAACTTGCCATTGTTGCTGAACAGGCTGATGGGGATTAGGACTGCTGGTGGTCAGGGGAAGAATCCATAGCCCTACCCACACCACGGACATGCAACTTGAGAGGGTTACCAGTCTGTTCCAGTTTCCAGCCAGAGTCTGGAGAGGGCACAGGATTGAGATGGGAGGTATGGATCCAGGAAGTGATCCCATCCACTTTCACCACTGTAGGTGTTATAAGCAGCACCTGGCATGGTCCTTTCCAGCAGGGTTCCACGGATGACACCTGACACTGTCTCATGTAGACGAAGTCTCCCACTTGATATCAATGTGGAGTTCCCTCGTCTCCAGGATGATAAGCAGTGGCCAACTGTTTTCACAGGTATCGCTGGGTGCTGGGTTTGTTCAAGGGCTTTAAGTCTGTCTAGCAAGGGGGTGTTGAAGGAATCATTAATCTCAGAGTTGGGGTTAGGTCCCTTAATGGAGGAGGGGCACCGTAGAGAATTTCATAAGGGGTGAGGTTATACAAAGAGGCGGAGGGGTATTTCTTGCACGAAAAAGTGCATGAGGGAGGAGCATAGTCCAATTTTTTATGCCGGTCTCCAAGATTAATTTCGTTAAGTCTCTTTGATGGTTCTATTCATCGTTTCTATATGTCCTGAGCTCTGGGGTCTATAAGCACAAGATAACTTCCAATTAATCCCCAGGGTCCTGGAAAATCCCTGACTTACCTTGGCCATGGATGCCGGTCCGTTATCAAACCCTATTACCTTAGGCAGGCCGAACCTTGGAAAACTGTCTTCTAGGATCTATTTGACCACCATCTGAGCTGTTTCTTTCTTCATGGGGAAGGCTTCGACCCATCCTGAAAAAGTATCTACAAAGACTAGGAGATATTTAAGTCCATACCTTGCTGGCTTAATTTGAGTAAAGTCCACTTCCCAGAATTGTCCTGGTCTGGTTCCCCGTATGCGCATCCCTGCAGGACTCTTGGATGGGAAAGTATTAACTAATTGGAAGACTTGAAAAGCTCTAGTCACCAGCTCAGCTATTTTTTTCCTCTGTGAGTCAGTCAATAATAAGTCCTTTATTCGGTCCTTTAAGAGTGCTTATAACTTCTTTGAGCCTAAGTGGTTGAGCTGGTGTACATCTTTGACATAAAGGTAGGCTTTTTGAAATTGTAAACTTGGCTCTGTAGGGTCCCAGAGTTCTCTATCTGTCTCCTCAGATGATAAGTTGTCTGAATGTTCCGGGGCGGCCAAGTCTCCTGATTTTTGTTCCCCCTGGTGTGAAAAAAGTTAACAGAGTCACTCCGTTTAGGGCTGCCAATTAAGCTTCCTCATCTGCCCTTCTGTTTCCAACTGCCACGGGATTGTTTCTCTTCTGGTGCCCTGGACAGTGCACTATAGCTAGTTCCTTATGGCCCTGCACTGCTGAGCGAAGGTGGAGGATCTCATCTTTATTCTTTATTTCTTTCCCGGCAGAGGTTAATAGCCCCCATTGTTGGTAAATAGTCCCGTGCATATGAACAGTGGCAAATGCATAGTGGCTAACAGTTTATATGGTGGCCCTTTTGCCTGTTGCTAGTTCCAATGCTTTCATAAGGGCAATCAGTTCTGCTTTTTGGACTGATGTCCCTTCTGGGAGACCAGAGTATCAGATGAAATTAGTTTTGCTAACTGCTGCTGCTCCAGCCTGCTGCTTACCATCTTGGAGGAAGCTGCTGCCATCCGTAAACCATACGACTTCAGGGCGAGGCAGTGGCTGATCCTTCAAGTCTTGTTGTATACTGGTTTCCTTGCCAGTATGTGTTGACACTCATGAGTGACGGGTCCTGATGATTCTTCTGGCAGCAGTGTAGCTGGGTTGAGTGGAGCAGGGGGTCCCAGCGTTATTCTGTCTTTGTCAAGCAAGAGGCTCTGGTAGTGGTTTATTCTGGAGTTTGATAGCCACCTCTCTGGAGGCTAACAGATCATGCTCTCCAGGGCATGGGGGGATATAATGGTTAGCTTCTGTCCCAATGTTAATTAATGAGCATCTTTTATTAGAAGGGCTGCCGCTGCTATAGCACTTAAGCAATGGGGCCACCCGCTAGCCACTGGGTCCAGTTTTTTGGATAAATACGCTACCAGCTTTTTCCAAGGTCCAAAAGACTGAGTGAGCACTGCCCGTGCTATTCCTTTCTTTTCCTCGATGTAGAGAGTGAAGGGTTTTCTACATCTGGGAGTGCTAAGGCCGGAGCAGATAGCAGCATCTTTTTTTGACATTATCAAAAGCTTGTTGGTGCTCAGGGGTCCATTGGAAGTGGGCATCCCCCTTTATCAGCGGGTATAAAGGGGCAGCCAAAGATGTTAACCCAGGAGTCCATAACCTGCAAAAGCTGGCAGTCCCAAGAAACTCTCTGAGTTTTCTCTTATATGATTGGGGCAGTATCTGCACAACAGTTTTTTTTCTGGGCTCAGGGAGCCATCGTTTGCCACCCCTGAGAGAATAACCCAGGAAGATTACTTCTTGCTGACAAATTTGGGCCTTTTGGCAGAAGCCTTATATCCAAGCCGAGCAAGCTCGAATAATAGTGCTTGGGTCCCAGACTCATAGGTCTCCTTGGTGTCGGCTGCCAGTAGAAGATCATCCACTATTGGAGTAGGGTGACTTCGGGGTGTGCAGTTTTGAAGTCATTGATGTCTCTGTGGAGGGCTTCATCAAAGAGAGTGGGGGATTTTTTGAACCCCTGTGGGAGTCTAGTCCAGGTTAGTTGGCCAGATGTTCCAGGTTCTGGGTCTATCCACTCTAAAGCTAACAGCAACTGACAGTACTTATGTAGAGGCGAGCAGAAGTAAGCATCTTTTAAGTCCAGCACAGTGTACCATTTCAGCTACGGATTCAGAGTGCTAAGCAAATTATATGGATTGGGTACTGTGGGGTGAATGTCCTGCACTCTGTTGTTGATCTCTCTTAGGTCTTGAACAGGACGGTAGTCCCCAGTTCCTGGCTTTCTTACTGGTACTGGGGGGTGTTCCAGGCTGATTGACAGGGCCTTAGGACCCCAAGAGCCAGGTATTTATGAATATGGGGCCTTATCCCATCCTTAGCTTCTTTGCTTAGAGGATATTGTTTAACACTAATTGGAGACGAAGAGGCTTTTAATTCTACTACTATTGGAGGTTGTTGATGGCTAGACCTAACC
This sequence comes from Callospermophilus lateralis, assembly GCF_048772815.1. Classification (NCBI taxonomy): domain Eukaryota; kingdom Metazoa; phylum Chordata; class Mammalia; order Rodentia; family Sciuridae; genus Callospermophilus; species Callospermophilus lateralis. Next base: position 87,875 of record NW_027514417.1, read on the forward strand.
CAGCAGTTTCTGCCCAGGCATTAGGATAATCTTTTATCCATTTATGGGGTAGTTTGCCTGTTTGATTAGTCCTATGGGGCGCAAAGAGTTGATGTTCATCTTCTACGGACATAGTCAAAGATGTGACTATGGGAGTTTATACTGAACGCTATAGAACCTCCACTTGGGGACCATTAGGTTTAAAGGTTATTCTAGTCCGGAGTTTGGTAAGCAGATTCCTGCCCATCAATGGGGCCGGGCATTCTGGAATTACTAGGAAACAGTGGTGGACTTTTCCCTTTCCGAGGTCCATGTTCATCTTAGTTGTCCAAGCCCGATATCTACTGCCATTAGCCCCTTGAACTAGGGACCATTTAATTGATAGGGGGGCCAGTGAAGTCTTAAGGGCTGAGTATACTGCTCCTGTAATCACTTCAAAGTTCACTGTGTTCCCCTCAACTTCAAATGTTACTATGAGCTGGGGAAGGGGATCTGAGCCCCGAATTTTCTAGTCCTCTTCTAGAGTCAGCACGGCGGGCTGGCGTGGCTGCTTCTTTTGGGGGCACTCTTTGGCCCAGTGTTCTTTTTTATTACAGTGGGCACATTGATTTGAGGCCAGGGGCAGCCTTTGGCGTGGGCCCAGGTAACCCTTTATGTATCCCTGCTTTTTAACTTCTGGCCTATTTGCTGCTGTGACCCGAACCTTAGGCAATGCTTTACTCTGCCATTTGCTTCTTTTCTCCTTCTTTTGTTCCCTTTCCTTCTCTCTCTCCTCTATTCCCTTTCCTCCTCAGTTTCTCTCTTATAATATGCTTTCTCAGCTTCTCTGACTAAATCTCTTAAGGTCATATCTTATAATCCATCTAGACATTGTAACTTTCTCTTAATATCTAGGGCAGTCTGCTCGATAAAGGCCATTGCAACAGATGCCTTTTGGTCTTCTGCCTGAGGATCAAAAGGAGTATATTTCCTATAGGCTTCCATAATTCTCTCCAGAAACATAGAAGGAGACTCATTAGGCCCTTGGATAATCTCTCTTACCTTGGACAAATTAGTCGGCCCTCTGGCGGCCGCTCAGAGACCCACTATTAGAGAACGGCGATAAGTGGACAGATGCTACCTACATTTAAAGGTGTTGGGGTCCCAGTTGGGTCGGTTCATGGGCCCGTAGGGATGGAGAGGGAGCATCACAGGGGCTTCCGAGTTTTCTATTATCCATCTCCTGCGGGTTTTTTTAGGTGGCCCAGCTTCCTTCAGGGGAGCAGGGGCTGCTGCTGCTGCGGGGAAGTCCCCTGGAGGGCTTGGGTCTGGCCCAATTGCCTCTAGCGGCGGAGAGGCTGAGTCAGCGGCGGGAGGATCATCTGGAACATGTTGTGGGTTGGGGAGCGAGGGTAGAGGATAAGGAGAGAGAGGAGTGTCCAGTCTTGTGACTCAGAATGGAGGGAAGAGGGGGAGGAGCAGAATGTTGGAATGATAGGATCGTGGTGCAAGGGGTATATGGCTGTTGATCTGGGTGGCCACGTGGCCCCGGTGAAAGACAATATCTCTGACTTTTCGGATTAGAGGGAAGTGGAAGGATTCTTCTGGGGGCCATCCGACTCCTAGGATGGGCCATTCTGAAGCACAGAGAGTCTGCCAGGTCCGGCATTTTACTGAAAAAGAAAGATTCTTGGTACTTGAGCGGACATCAGTCCAATGATCAAGGTTAAGGGACAGGGGCATGGAAGTGCTTTGTCCCATAATGTCCCATAATGGGAGTTACTCAAACAGGGACAGTGAATACACAAACATGACACAGACAAAGACAAACAGTAAACGTTTAACATGAGTCCAAGACAAAGATTAGAACTGAGTAACTGGCAAAACATGATGGGTTAGGCAATAAAGACAGACAGTAAACTCAACATGAGTTCCTGGCAATGAACAAAACTGAGTAGCCAGCAAAACCTGATGGGCTGGAAAACCGAATCGTGAAGCAAAAAATAACCGAGTTGAGGAAACTACTAATCCTCTGTTTCCCGAGTCCTCTTGAGTGTCCCCCAGGGACGTGGCCTGTGGCTCTGTGACACATCTGTCAGCCACCGTCGCAGAGAGCTAATGTTCTTCACCGACAGCCATTTTGCCAAGCCCTAACCTGAAACCTGAAACCAGAAAGAGGCACCTTACTTACTCTGAAAGGAGTCCGTTGGGGTCTTTTTTTCGTCACTGCTGGATTTCTCAGCTAGGGCCTCCAGATGAAAAGGTGGGCCGAACGTCGGAGGAAAAGACCACCAAGAGAATTTCTCATGAAACAGCAAAGGGTTTATTGGGGGTCCAGCATGCTGGGGCTCAGAGCTCACTTCAGAGGAGCAAGGAACAAAGAGCCCCGAGAACAACATGAGCAGATTTTATATACATTCTTTAGAGAGGGCAGGGACTTAACATACATCATAGCTTCCTTTAGCAAATCACCGTATACCGTGGGAAAATCAAATAACAACTCTAAAATATGATTTGCACATTCATTGGTGGGAATAGTTCAGGCAGGGTGTTATTTGTTAGCCCTGAGAAGGGGTATACATTTAAAATGATTGGTTGAAGCCCTGAGATGTATATGTGCTGAGCTTCACGGTTTTTGAGAAGAGGTTGTTAAGTAACTAGGTGGTCAGGGAAGATTTCAACACACATCTAAAGGGCAGTTCCAGGAATTGTCTTAACTGCCACAGGAATTTCAGGCTCTGAGTGCAGCCTGGATACTTTACAGAACCTGGTTCTTTACGTTTCAATTTCAATTTCTTTTATTCTTTCAGAACCTTACAAAGGAAGGCGAGAGACTTCATCAACAATGACTGCAATTTTGGTCATTTTGGTTTTGGAAGCAGACATGGGATCTTTTTTTAGATCCTTACGGTGCTGGTAATCAAAGCCACAGCCTCACACAGGGCCAAGAGGCTGATTAAGACATATTCCATTCCAAAGCAATTACTTCTCTGAGGTCAGTTACAGAACTCAGTCTCTGAGGGGAATCACATCAGAGTTCAAGCCCAGGTGGACCCAGTCATCTCTTCCAAACTCCACACAAATGACCACAATTAAAACCAAAACACTCCCCCAAGGCCCTCATCTTCTTCCATATATACATTCATCATAACCTCTGGCTGGATGTTTCCATGAATGTCACAGCCTAAGAGAGTTTCCAAAATAAGGTCTCTTTCCCTTCATTTGCCTAACCACAGGGTAGCCTGGACACTCTTTCTGTGAACCAGGATTGATCACATAGTTCTGCCGTTAATACTGCTCTGCTTCTCCAATTTGAGGCCTACTGACTGTCAGGTATAGTTTCTTCATGTGATTTGGAGTCATGAGAAAACCCAATCATCTCTGCAGGGCTTGAAAGAACTCATTTGTCCCAAAGGATCCCTATTCTTACTTGATGGAGGTCAGGAACCTAAAAGAGGAAGGTGAGAGACTTCATACACCATGACTGATCTTTTTTGCATTTTGGTTTTGGATGCACACATTGGATTTTTCTTTAGATCCAACTGGTGCTGAGAATCTAAGCCACTACCTCACACAGGGCAAAGAGGCAGATTCAGACACATCCCTTTACAAAGCATTTAAGCAAAGAGCCACAGGTGATGCCCATTCATTACCATTTGAAAACAGTTTTCTTCAGGATTCACAAAGGGCTGGCCTGAGGCAAAGACCTTCCTGATATTCATGGCAACAGGCAAATAGGTTAGCAAAAGGCCCAAAGCAGGGTTTCTCCACTGAGACTTTCCTGGTCACACTGATATCTGAGTTTTCTGAGATGCTCGCATTCCCTTCAGCTATCCAGTACATGGCCATGTCACAGAGCTTGGAGGTCGTACATATCTTGGACACAAAACCATGAGCCTATTCTGGAGAGTGGCCAGAATTCAGGAAGAAAACAGGATCTTGGGAAGATAGTAGGTGTTGCCCATCAATAATGAAACCTGCAATCCATTCCTAAAATGGGCAGGATGAATGCTGGGAAACTTTCTACTAGACAGGACACATCCATTGATGAATTCTTATTTCTAATGTTTTCAACCACGGACACAGTGAGATACACAGACATAGAAACACTCACCTTGTCAAACGACTTTCTAGAAACAGTCCACTCCTAACCAAACATACTGACTTTCCTACCTATTCTGAGAAGATGAGACAAATCCACAAACTCACACCCACATTCACAAAGGCCCCTCCTTCCCCCAAGTGAGTCTGTGACTTTCCAGAGTGTCCTCTGACTGGTGGACCATACTATGTTCCCCCGAAATGGCCTGTCCTGTCTCAGATCCGGTCTCCTTGTCCAACTCTGTGAAGTTGTCAGGAGCCTGGGCTGACCACTTCCTGCTTTCTCTGGAAAGGCCCGTCTTCAGAGCTCTACTTGCATTTGGCCATCCTCAAATCATTAGGTATCAAGAAAGACAGACTCTGTCCTTGGTAAATCCAAACAAGTGAGCCAACTGGGACTGGGACTGGGACTGGCTCTGTGTGCCTGGCTTCCTGGATAACAAGTTCAGGGAGTTCCATCACCAAAGATGTGACTTAGGTCAATTCCTTCAGGAACGGAATGAGGTCACTGCCTTGGCAACCACTTTGTCCTAACAGTGGCTTCCAAGGGTTCCTTGAGATAGTGGCTGCCCCTACTTCCTGTGGCACTTTCACAAGTTAGAATGGTATATAAACCATAGGGACCGAGGAGATGCTCTCCACACAGGGCTGGTTTGGTCCATCTTCTTTATATTAAGAAGAGAGAGGCTGATTCAGACACATTGTTTCATCCTGACCAGGTTGTTTGCAATGGAAGATGACTTTTGCTCTATCAGGTCCTTTATATCTGCCTACATCTTCTCCTGGGATCATTTATGCATCAACCTTTGAGGTTCTCAGCAATTGGAAGATCACCTAAATGCCTGTATTGTAAGACCAACTCTGTCTATGCTCTTCTGTAAAGTTAGATTGAGAGAACAGTGTATGGTTAGTGTTAATAACATATTCTATTTGGGTTAGGCATCATTCTGCGGAATGAATAATGGTATTGGGAACCTGCAATATTCACAAGAATATATCGGTGAAATATAAGTATGAAACCAGAAAATCTAGGTACGATTTGAAGCCCTGAAGGGCATTGGGCCCTTTAGTGGGATACTTAGCTTTGAATTATGTTCTGCACAGATGTCTCAGATAAATCGATATGCAATGGCATAGGACCTTGTACCTTGGATGATTGAATGTAGAAGAGAACATCCAGTCAAAAATGAATAGTCCGTAGGATTAGAAAGATAGTCGGTAGGTTTAGTAAAAAGGGTGAGTATAGGAATCGGACCAAAAGTTCATTAGCAATATTGTTTCGTTTAGAGAGTGAATGTAAATATTAGCACATGTGAAAAGTCATTCACAATGATGAACTGGAGAAAATATGTAGGAAAAAGATATCAATAGAGACATTAGAAAATCAGGCAAAATATAAGGTGAGTGATAGGATTAGACATTTTCAACATGGTTGAAGTTGAATGTATAATCTTAGGAAGAAACAAATATGTAGACACCAATAGGATTGACATTTCAGAGCATTAGGCAATCTGGACATGGTTGATTTTAGTATTCCATGCTCACTTTGCATTTTGCTTTGGTGAAAGGTTAATACAATAGGTACTTGTCACTTCCTGTTTTTCTGTATGCTTAACAAAACACTGTTGAAATCTTGAGAACTGTTTGCTAATTTTGTTCCCAGAATGTGCTGTCCCCAACTGCCAAACTGCAGAATGTACTCCCTCACCTGGTTGCATGCAAACCACCCACTCGCCCTGACCCATCAAAAATTTCTTTCCATGCCCTCTCCAAGAAAAGTATATAAGCTCTCTTTAAGCTGTTCTCAGGGCTCTCTACTCTTTTCATGTGAGCTCTTAGCCCCAGCATGCTGGACCCCCAATAAACCGTTTGCTGTAGCTGAGTGAAAATGGTATACTCTTCTGGAATTAAAAGATGCTTTCTTTTGCTTGACTCTGCATAAAGATAGTCAGTTTCTGTTTGCTTTCGACTGGGTAGACCCAGAAACTGGAACGTCTGGTCAACTAACTTGGACTAAACACCCACAGGGGTTCAAAAATTCCCCCACTCTCTTTGATTAGCCCTCCACAGAAATCTCAACAACTTCAGAACTACGCACCCCAAAGTCACTCTGCTTCAATATGTGGATGTCCTGCTACTGGCTGCCAACACCAAGTAAAACTGTGAGTCTGGGACCCAAGCACAATTATCTGAAATTGCTGAACTCGGGTATAGAGCTTTGGCCAAAAAGGCCCAAATTTGCCAGCAAGAAGTAATCTTCCTGGGGTATTCCATTAGGGGCGGTAAATGATGGCTCACTGAGCCCAGAAAACAAACTGTTGTGCAGATACCACTGCCATCTAACAGGGGACAACACAGAGAGTTTCTTGGGACTGCTGGCTTTTGCAGGTTATGGATACCTGGGTTTGTGTTCTTTGCGGCTCCTTTATACCCTCTGTTAAATGAGGATGCCCAATTCCAATGGACCCTTTAGCATCAGCAAGCGTTTTATAACATTTAAAACACTGACACTGAACTCCTCAACTTCACTGAGCCCAGCCTGCAATTTCAGAAAGCCCTACACTACATAAAAAATGTACATCAACTTACTCACCTTGGTTCAAAGAAACTGCAGGCATTCCTGAAGGATCAGGATCAGAGATTTCGACTAACTCACTCACAGTGAAAGGAAATAACTCACAAAAGCCTGTCGGTTCTGTCAATTGGTTAATGCTTACACTTCCAAGCTTCCTGCAGGAAAGCACCTACGAGGAACCAGACCAGGACAATTCTGGAAAGTGGACTTCACTGAAATTAAGCCAGCAATGTATGGACTTAAATATCTCTTAGTCTTTGTAAATACAATTTCAGGATGGATTGAATCCTTTCTCACAAAAAAAAAAAAAAAAAAAAAAAACAACCGCTTAAACGGTGGTCAAGTACATCCTAAAAGATATTTTTCTAAGACACGGCCTGCCTAAGGTAATAGCGTCTGTTAATTGAACGGTGTTCATGGCCCAGGTGAGTCAGAGCTTAGCCAGGACCCTGGGGATTAATTGGAAGTTACATTGTGCATATAGACCCCAGAGCTCAGGACAGGAAAAAAAAAATAAATAGAACCATTAAAGAGACCTAAACGAAATTAAGCTTAGAGACCGGCATAAAAGATTAGAGTATGTTCCTGCCTTATGCACTGTTTCATGCAAGAAATACTTGCTTGACAGACTAAAAGCTCTTGAAAGAACTCAGCGATACCTGTGGAAACAGCTGGCCACTGCCTACCACCCTGGGGAAGAGGGGACTCCACATGGATATCAAGTAAGAGACTTCGTCTACATAAGACGACATCAGGTGTCATCCCTGGAACCCGGCTGAAAAGGACCATACCAGGTGCTACTTATAACACCTACAGTGGTATATGTAGACGGAATCACTTGCTGGATCCATGCCTCTCATCTCAAGCCTGCGCCCTCTCCAGACTCTGGCTGGATACTGGAAAAGAGTGGTAACCCTTTCAAATGGTGTATTCACCAGGTGGATAAGGCTATAGATTCTCCCCTTGGCCACAAGTAGTCCTAATGCTCATCAGCCCGTACAGCAGCAATGGCTAATCACAAATCCTACTAGACAAGAAGTATGATCTATCTCGCATACAGCCCCCTTAGGGACCTGGTGGCCATCTCTCCACCCAGATATTCGTCAGCTGGTTATAGGTCGTTCCTATTGGGATATCCCTGAAGAAGAGGATCCCACCTAAATTCCGTTAAATGCCTTCTGTACCATAGATAATGGAAACAAACATTATGGATGTAGGGACACACGAGCCAGATGCAGGTTGGCTAGCCTAGATTACTAAGTTTTCCCGGCGGACTATCAAAACCACAAACAGCCATGGCTGTGTGGGGCAAAAGCCGACTTCTTCTGTAAGTCATGGGGATGTGAGCATACAGGGGCTGCCTGGTGGAATCCAAACTCCTCATCAAATTCAGTACACAGCATTGATCATATTACCAATTACACAATCAAAACTGATGACCCCCAGATGGGTCTCTAGATCCTCAAATTCTGTGTGACCTTTTTAACTTCTGCAAGTGCTCAAAAGGGTGAAAGGAGATTCCCCTATGGGCACGCCAATTCCCTCCTTCTCTCACATCCTGAACTATGCTTCTCCAATAGATCCTCACCCTCTGCCTTCTGCTCCAGAATCTCTGCTGTCACTCCCACCTCAGCAACCTGATTTCTCCCCTCCAATTTCTAAATCAAAACCCAAACCTCGGTTCTCAGACAATTGCCCCCTTGCTGAGGTAGCAGGTAGTGAGGCACCCCTCCACCAACTCACTACTCTCTTCTTCTGTCAGTGACCGCACCGGGTCCCACCAGGTCCTCTTACCAGCTATACCAAAGCTCAAACCAGCTGAGGAGAGCCCTCAGAACCCTATCCAAGATGTAATAAAAATGGCTTTTAAAGTTGCTTTGTCATCACTGAAAACAGGTTACTAAGAATTTAAAGTCCCTCAGAGACTTTTTGGGATACTCACTCCCGTCTTCCCCTCTGCTCTACCTGTTCTACTGCTCACGATTTTGTTGCTAGGAAAATCCCAAACCCCTTTCTCATTATTCTTTTACATCTCTCCTTTCTCATACACAGATCCATGTAGCTGCTCTCCCCCCCGCCTTCCCCATCTTTCCCCTCTGTAAAAGGCCCACAAAAAAGTCTTAACTGACCTTCTCCAAAATTCTTCACCAAGGCTGACTTTAGGACTTTAAGCAAAAGAGTCCCTATAAAAGAGTTCAATGTAGACAAACTTCCTCTTTTTATGTTGCCTGTTCTACTTGGCAACTGGCTGGAAAAATCAGCACTCCTAAGCTAGACAGCCCCTTACTAATTTTTCACAAAATATATGAACAATGCCTCTGGCCTTGAGCTGGGGCTTCACAGGGATGGCTACATTTGTAAGATAAAGAAGTTACCAACTGGACCCCATGGTAACACCTGGCAGGGAGAAAACAAAATAGAGAAGAAAAAAGCTCTCCCTCTCCTAGGTGTCCTTAAAAAGTTAACTTGCCCAGAACAGAGGAAAAAAAAAAAAGAAACAAAAACTGCTTTTTGTGGACTTCTGCAGACTGTGAACTTCTGAGCCCCTTCCATTACATATTGGGGACAAAATTCTAAAACTACCTAAACTTGGGGTTCAAGGGATTAATTGATTACAACAGAAGCAATGCCCTCTATATCCGGTTGCAACCAAATAGGACTGTTTCTCTGTTTTCGGTGCTATCTTAGGTGCCTTGCCCTGTCCATACCAACAAGAGTATTATTCTATAAACTTAAACATTGTTTATGTTTTCATAAAATTGTCAACTGGTGCAATTAATTATGTAATGGTGCAGATGTTTCCCAGAGTGCTCTATCATGATGCAGGTTCATTAAGATCAAATAGCGGGGGGCATACAACCCGGTTCTGCCGGGAATCTGTATTCCTCACTTTAGCCATTCTACTAGGAATAGAAGTTGCTGCAGGGCTGGGCACAGGAACCACTGCCGTAGTCCATGGAACACAACAAATGACCCAATTAGAAGCAGCAGTAGACAAAGCTTTAAGATATTAAACCTCCATCACAGCCTTACAGGAATCTTTAAAATCTCTCTCTGAAGTTGTTTTACAGAAAAGGCGAGGGTTGGACCTCCTCTTCATGAGAAAAGGGGGCCATTGTGCTGTATTGAGGGAAGAATGTTGTTTTTATTCCGATCATACTGGTTGTAAAATTATCTATGAGTAAATTGAGAAGACACCTTAAAGCGCATCAACGAGAGAGAGAGGCCCCAAAAGGGTGGTTACAGTCTTCGTTCACACAGTCCCCCTGGTAAACTACGCTTTTATCAGCTTTGGCCGGTCCATTAATAATCATCATATTATTGCTAACTCTAGACCCTGTTTGCTCCACCGTGTAGTTTCATTTCTTCAAGCTCAAATTGGACAAGTTAAATTTTGGTAATCAGACAACAATATACCCCACTAGCAGACATAAAATGTGACACCCCTCAATGATCACTTTTATGATTAAACGTAACCAGAAGAAGAAGTGGGGAATGAAAGATTAATAAAATATGTTTGTCACTTCCTGTTTTTCTGTATTCTTAACAAAACACTATTGAAATCTTGAGAATTGTTTGGTAATCTTGTTCCCAGAATGTGCTGTCCCCAAATGCCTAACTGCAGAATGTAATCCCTCACTCAGTTGCACACAAACCGTCCATTCGCCCTGAACCACCAATAAACTTCCTTCCCTTCCCTCTCCAAGTTAAGTATGTAAGCTCTGCTTAAGATGTTCTAAGGGCTCTAGGCTCTATTCAAATTAGGTCTGAGCCCCAGCCTTCTGGACCCCGAATAAACCCTTTGCTGTTGCATGAGACAGTCTCTTGGTTGTCTCTTCCTCCAATGCTAGAATGACTTTTACATTGGTACAATCATAAGTATGACCTTTGCTTTTTGTGTCCAAAATATTACTTTGATAAAATGAATATATAGATCAGGAGACATGAGTATTTCTTCCACCATTTCTTGCAGCAATATTTTGAAGACATAAAATTAGTATTGGGTGTACAAATAGGTGTACTCTGTGTCTATGAATATAGAGATAATTCATGAGTAGACCATACTGTGAATAAATAATATAACTAGTTCCAACTTTAAATAATGGATCGAATTGATATCTGAAAAAATACAGGAAATCTTATATTGATATACATACATTCATTCCAACGAGTTATACATCTAATTAGGGTTATGGTTTATCATGAAGAGTGTGTGAGTTTTGCTTCAAAAGTGATTATGGAAATCAAAAATAATGTGTTTGGGAAGAAGTCTCATGAAAAGACCAGTCAAGAAACATGGAGGAATACATGTGTTCTGAAGCAGGAAGTGATTGAAAGCGAAACAAATGCGTACAAATTTACTAACTTCTGGATGAAATATATATACTATGATGTGCATAAATTGAAGAAATAGTAATGAACCAGTGTTGAATAAAAACTAACATCAAAATATACATCATCTCCCATAGGAATCTACTTGCATTAATGTTAAACTGGATCAGTTACTGGAGAAATATTAGGATTTGTATGCAACAGTCACTGAAGTTAGTTTTCAGAACTAGGAAAAAAAATATGTATTTCAGGTGAATGAATACTTCTGAGAATAATCTTGTGAAAAGTTTACTATAAATCCACATACATGAACATGAATAAATGTAGGGAGTGAATAATAAGATGCATATATTTCATATTTTAAAAAATCTGGAGAGTATATATATATATATATATATATATATATATATATATATATACAAAACACAAACAAAGACATTAAAAAGTAGCAATATATATGCCAATCAAAATTCATCGTGAAATATATATCATCTACAGATCCAAAAATATTAATTTTACTGAACATGGATTTATGTATAATGTTGTTCAACTAGGAAGCTCACTCACAGTTCGAATTTTCAGTTCCAAAAGCGTTTAGGAGGAGTGATCTCTTCTCACACTTTGTATCTGCCAAGTTAGCCACCTCACAGGAATGTACGTGTGATACCAGGTAAGATTCTATATGTGCATATGAAAATACATGTGCTGAATAGCCTACAGTGAAACGGAAACAGAAATTCACATATTTGTTAACTTTCCAAACACATGGAGAACTATTTCAACAAAAAATTGACAAGATTTATAACTCCTAACCTATATCATGCAAAAGGCAAAACCAAATATACACCGTGCCTCCTGTGAACTGCTTGTATTTCTATTCTATTTGGGTTATTTTTCTCCATCATATTAGGATTTGTAGTCAGAGTCTAGAACGGTATGGGTTAGTATCAGGGGTTCAGTATTTCGAATGGAAAATTTGAAAATGAATCCAATGTGTATGTAAATATGTGCTACACAAAAATCTTCCCACTCTCATCCAGAACAATGTCTTGAGAATACCTTTGCCCTAAGTAAGACACAATTAGAAGAGAAGAGTTAGAAAATCTGTGAATACATATCTGGAATGGAATATGCTCAGGAGTTCAAAACCTTGGAAGTGGTAGAGGAGTTTCCAAAAGTAAAGGACAGGGTAAACACTCCACAAACATGGAGGTCTACTGGCCTAGAGAATTCTTGAGAATCTGCCTGTGAGGTTGGGCACTTGAAACATATGTTGTTGTCAGGAGCTTTAGCTTCCTTTCTAGTGAGACCATCAAAGCTCTGACTGAATCTATGAGACCTGGAGGACATGGTTTCTTCTTTTTCAATGAACATGAGTCAGCAGTGCTGAATTCTCTCTTTTTAGGTAAACTGTGGCCACTGGGGGCTAAATGTCTACCATGTGGACTGTGAAACCATATGGTCATCCTCCATTTTCATGGTGTTTCTTGCTGTTGCACTGGGAGTTTTGTATTTGCTTCATGATATGCAAGGTTTTCAACTGGGACACAGTGCGGGAGGGAGTTCTGTAACGTGTGGTGGGTCAGGGTCTGCAGGAGAATAAAAGAACAAGACTTCTATCCCACATAGTTTGCCTCCTTGACTATAGCAACCTGATTCTGAACAATGTCCTGAAACTTCTCCATATATCAAGATGCCTTTACATATAAGTGTCTGCTGGCTTCACCATGTCAGTCACAAGCCATTTGGAAGCCAATGGCAGATCCACATGGCCACCCCACAGATGTTTTATCACACACCTGCCCACCATTGCTCTAGGCCCACTACTCAGCAGGATGCAACTTTCTGGCATCTCTGTTAAAAACCATTTTTATGAAAACCAGTCAATCAAGGCACTGTCTGGTATATTCATTGTTGGGAAAAGTATACACGGCAGCCATAACCCAGAGAAAATTCCCAACATGGCGCCTAAGGACTTTTTCTTCCTACCTTCTTCTTTCCTGCAGTGGCGTGAAAAGTTCCCGCCCGTGTGAACTCTCCCGCCTCCTCCAATTTCAAATCTCGCTGGCGGAGAACCTTAGCCCCAATGAGAACAAATTCCTAGGCTCCGGAGGTGATATCTGAAAGAACTTGCCAATAAATGGGTTGCCTGCCATTTATCTAAGCCCTTCCATCTCCCCCTTAGTTATATATAAGCACACAGCTTTTTGCAATAAAATTGGAATTTTCTGGTGAAGTGTCTTTGCATGGGGAGTTCTTTCATTCTGGTGCCCCGTAAGAGGATACAGGTGAGCTCTTTCCAACAAGAGCCCCGTCCCCCACTCCGCTGAGACACTCTGCCCTAGTCCGCTCTTTTCAGACGCCAGCTTTCTGCACTCACCACTGATCTGATGTAAGTAATCCTCCCCTGACCCCGGCTCGCCAACTCCCTTCAGGCTGCCACTGGTTTTGTGACAGTGATCGTCAGGCACACTCCAGATGCCTGGTAGGGGAGAGGGAATTCCTCCCACTAAGACCTTTACTAGTTACAGTGGACCCTCTGGTGTTTCGTTTCTTTTTGGGGCATGAGGCTTCTGAGTTTACACGAGAGGCTTTATGGATTTTCCTGCTCCACTGCCGCTGCTGCTGCCGGCTAGAGTTGCTGTATCCTGTGGGGTTGCTGTGTCTGGCTGAAGCTGCCTCTCTGCTCTGCGAAAACTGAACTCCCGGCCTGGAATTGCATTCTGTCAGAGCCAGAGTTTTGTTTTCATTACTGACTTCTTCTGCTGCAGTTGAAAACTTTCCTGACGTCAGGTTGCCCTTGGCTCCAATTCCTTTTGGTTTCACAGATCGCACTTCACTGGTTATGACCAGGTAGTGCCCTCTGTATTTCCTCGTGATGGCTTGTCATTTTGGGGACGCCCACCTGACCCCCGTTTGCCCTGAGCTTCCTGGAAGCCGTTCCAGCCCGGGTTTTCTCTTTGTCTTTCTTGCTTACTCCTATTCTCTCTCTCTCTCTCTCTCTCTCTCTCTCTCTCTCTCTCTCCCCCATCTCTCCCTGTGACTATGGGCACCTCTTAGTCTGCACCTGAAGACTCACCTCTCAAATGTTTAATAAAAAATCTGCCCACACTCTCCCTCACACCAGACATCAAGCCCAAACTTTTAATCAAAATCTGTACCCATGATTGGCCTACATATCCACTGGATAATGGCAATAATTGGCCACCAGAAGGCTCCTTAGATCCAAACCTCTTCCGGGACCTTTTTAACTACTGCCAGCATCTGAAAAAGTGGAGGGAGATTCCCTGCATTTAAGATTTTAGCCTTCACACACAGCACCCTGCTCTCTGCTCCTTTTGCCCTCCCTCTCAGGTCCTCTTTGCTTGAAAACCCCTCTCTTCCCCTACTTCTATTCCTGACTTCACAGATTCTTCCTCATTCGACCAAGCAGATGAACCCCCACCTTATCCCCCAGCCCCATCTGCCCCTTCTCTCCCGCTATACCTTCCTCTTCCTCTGCCTAATTCCATGGATCCTCCGCCTTCCGTTTCATCCCTCTTTCCTCCGCCCTCTTCTGCCTGCTCCACCTCCTCCTCCTCCACAGAGACACTCCCTTCCTCTCCCTCTCCTTCCTGTTCACCGCCTTCCTCTTTCAGTCCTCCTGTTACCAGGTCTAAGGGACTCCTTCCCACCCCCAAGACAATTGCACCCCTTCGTGAGGTAGCTGGTCCCGAGGGTGTCATCAGAGTCCACGTTCCGTTTTCCATGTCGGACATTACTCAGCTAGAGAGGAAGTTAGGCTCTTTCACCACTGACCCCACCACTTACATTCGGGAGTTTCAATGGGTCCTGCAAGTATGTAGCCTCACTCATCATGACATCTACATGCTCTTGGCCAATACACTTCTCCCCAAGGAAAGGCAATGAGTCTGGGAGCTAGCCCAAGCCCATGCTGATGAAAATCATAGGACCAATCCTACCCACTCCACAGGCCCTCATGCTGTCCCAGAGCAGGATCGCCTATGGGATTACAAGACCCGTGAAGGCTTACAGTTTCGTGACCTTTTTACATCCTGTCTCTTGGCGGGGCTGAAAAAGGCCACCCGCAAGGCTGTTAACTTTCAAAAGGTGCAGGAGGTCATTCAAAGGAAGGAGGAAACACCTTCAGATTTCCAGGATAGACTAACCAAGGCCCTTCAACAGTACACAAAACTCGACCCAGAAACCCCAGATGGCCGTCATGTCTTAATGACATACTCTCACTATTAAAAGTCACCATTCACATATCACCCCACATTATTCTACCTCTCATTTCCTCATGATGTTCCTAGGGGCAAATACACCTCCTTCATGCAGTCTCCCACGACTATCTAAACCAGTTAACCCTGAGGTTTGGGACACAACTACACCCTCTATGGCTAAATGAAGTCCTATTCATATTGTCTTACACGACCCTTCAAGATATATTAGTCAACCACATTATCTACTCACAACCACAGCCTTCCTCGGATTAGAACCCATCATCCAGGATTTATTATGAAAGGGGTATCTTAGGCCTACACAATCTCCTTTCAACACCCCCCATTCTGGCAGTTAAGAAACCTAACGGGTCCTACAGGCTGGTTCAAGACCTTCACCTTGTCAACTCCTCTGTGGTCCCCATCCACCCGCTAGTGCCCAACCCTTACCCCTGCCTCTCTCAGATCCATGCCACTACTACCCACTTCTTGATCCTAGATTTCAAAGATGCATTCTTTTCTATTCCCTTGTCATCAGAATCTCAGGATATCTTTGCTTTTACGTGGACTGACCCTCACACCCGCCATTCTCGTCAGCTTACCTGGACTGTCCTCCCACAGGGATTCAGGGATAGGCCCCATCTCTTTGGCCAAGTTCTTGCCCGGGACCTCACATCCTTTCACCCGACCTGTCCTGACTCTACTCTCCTTCAATATGTCGATGACCTTCTTCTATGTAGTCCCTCTTGGGAACACTCTCAATCCCACACTGCTCAGCTTCTTAATTTCCTAGCATACAAGGGATATAGGGTGTCTCCCCACAAGGCCCATGTTTTCCAGTTTTTTCTCATCTATCTTGTTGTTTGCCTTACACCTAGGAAAAAGGAAATAACACTGGATAGGAGGCAACTCCTTTCTGATCTTCCAGTGCCCCATACTAAAGCCGAAATACTATCATTCCTAGGACTAGCATTTATTTTAGGGCCTGGATCCCAAATTATTCTCTTCTAGCCAAAAGCCTGTATGACCTAGCAAAGGGACCCCCTAGTGAATCTCTTGCCTCCTCCCCTAACTACCACTTCTGCAGGCTTCAGCAACTCCTCTTAAAGGCACCTGCCTTGCACCTTCCTGATATTTCAAGACCATTTCATCTATATGTCCATGAAAAAGGGGAGCAAGCATTTGGGGTCTTAGGTCAAAACTATGGGCCTACATTTGCACCTCTGGCATATATGTCCAATAAAGTAGACCATACAATCTGTGGGTAGGCCCCTTGCTTAAAAGCTCTGGCTGCTGAACAAATTTTACACAAAGAAGCCTCTAAGCTGACTTTTGGGGCCCCTTGAACTATTCACTCCCCACATCACTTGAAGGATCTTTTAGCTTATAAGGGCCTTCAAACCCTTCCTCCATCCAGAGTTCTGTCGCTCCCCACTTCATTTCTGGAAAACCCTAATATTACTTTCCTCCCCTGCTCTGCACTGAACCCTGCCTCACTGCTCCCAATGACTCCCACGTCTAACACAACAATTCATAATTGCTTGGAAACCTTAGATGATTTCCTTCCCTGTCATTCTTCAATTTTTGAGGGACCACTCACCAAGCCTGACCTTATCTGGTTAACTGACGGCAGTTTCTTTAGGCAGAATGGCACTCATTACTCTGGATACACTGTAGTTTCAGCCACTGAGATTAAAGAGGCCAAAGCTCTACCTTCAGGAACTACCAACCAGCAGACTGAACTCACAGCAGCCACTCGTGCCTGCCTTCTAGCACAAGGCAAATCCCTCACCCTTTATACTGACTCAAAATATGTCTTCCATATCTTATTTTCCCATGCTGCAATATGAAAGGAGCGAGGACTACTTACCACCAAAGGTAATGTGATCACTAATTCGGCTCTTATAAGCAATCTGATAGAGGCCTCCCACTTTCCCACCCAGTTGGGAGTTGTCCATTGTAGGTACCATCAGAAGGACGGCTCTCTTATCACTGAGAGCAATGCCAAAGCTGACCAGGCGGCACGAATGGCTGCCACCACTTCCAGTTATTGCCCCCATTGGGGGACATATAATGGCCACTTTAGACATCTCATCTGAAGCCACTACTTCTTCCAGTAAGAACAAGGATCTTTTCAAGTTCCTTTATACTCTATTCCATTCCGATTCTCAGTCTTTGACCCTCTTTTTACAGAGCTTCTTCTCCCTCACCCCCTCTGACAAAGCCATGCTACAGAATATAGCCTCTAATTGTCAGATCTGTCAGCGGACCAACCCTCATACTTTTTTAAGGCCCAAACCTTTCCCTTACCACCAAGCCCTGGGACACATTCCCACTGCTGACTGGCAGGTACACTTCACCAACATGCCCAAAGTATGGCACACTAAATACCTCCTTGTCTTTGTGGACACTTTCTCTGGTTGGGTTCAGGCATTTTCCATTTCCAATAAAAGGCTTCCACTGTAGCTTCAATCTTTCTGACAGTCATCATCCCCAGGTTTGGAATGCCCACTTTCCTACAATCTGACAATGGCCCTGAGTTTATTTCTAGGATCACACAAAAGGTCTCTCAAGCCCTCTCCTTCAAGTGACATTTTCACTGTCCATATCACCTTCAGGCTTCAGGGAAAGTGGAAAGGGTAAATCGTACTCTAAAGGAAGTCCTTACCAAATTGACAATGGAATTAAACTTAGACTGGGTCAAACTCCTTCCCTTGGATTTGTTTCGAATCAGAGCTCTACCTAAGAAACCATCTTTACTGTCTCCCTTTGAGATAAGGTATTCAAGACCTCTTATGCCCCCTGGGTTGGTCATTTCACAAGGACCTCTCACCCGAGATTTGTCTTTGCCTCTCTTGTTTTATCTTCGCTCGGAACTCTGGAAATATCAGGACTGGCTTCTTCTGGACCCAGTCCCCACTCCAAACACTCCTCCCTTAACAGCTGGGAGTCTAGTCTATTATAATACCCCAGAGGAGAACGGGCCTCTTGCCCCAAAATGGGAAGGCGCCTATCCTGTCATTCTCTGTACCCCCAACTCCACCTAACTCTCCTTATCAGACAACTGTCTCACCCCTTGGATTCACATATCTAGGTTGAAGCCATATCACCAAGAGGCCCACCTGATGACGACAGGACCACCCCAGAGGAACTCCAAGAATCACCTCCTGAACCTCCCCTTTACTCCTGCTCTCCACTCCCATCTCACCCATTTAAGTTGCGGCTAACACGGTGTTCCCCGCAGAACAATTCCTCTTAAAGAAGGCACAATGAGCTCTCCCAACACCCTAGTCTTCTCTAACTGCTTGTTTTTTGTGCTCTGCTTATTTTCTGTGCTCTTTCAGGACTGGTATCTACCCTCCTCTGCTACAATGTATTTTTTCACTCTTCGGGAATGACACTCAGAACATGGCATGCAGAATGTCCACGCAGTGGATGCAACTGCTTGCTTCATCCACAACTGCACATCTATTTCCCTAAAATTGTCACCTTCAAGGACCTTCGTCCCTGGTAGCTGGAACTGGCCTTTCATTTGCTTCCTTTTTCATCAAACCAAAGACTATTGTCATTGGTGGCCTGAGATATATAATGGGTGCCCCTATAAGTCATGCAGGTTCCATCATGAACGTGGTAGCTATTCTTACCACTCACTTGGTTACCATAAAGGGTGGACTTCTAGTTACCTAAAGTGGCATAAAGGCTCTTCATCCAATAACAATGGATGGTATACTTTAGATATACCTGACCCCAAGGCCAAACGTTGGGACTATGTTGAGTTTGCTGTCTATGCTCGGACAACCTCAGCCAGACCCACAATGTGGATGACTGTTGGCCGCACCCTGATTACGCCACCTAAGGCAACCATCCAGGTAGTCGAACACATTAAGGAGTCAGAATCAAAACTTCGAGATCTTATCCATAGCTCATTTAAAGAGGATTCAGAGCCTTCAACCCCCTCAGGTCCCCCTCCCACATGGCTCAATTTGCTACACCAAACTCTTTGATTATTAAACTCCACCCCTCTTTCTGTGCCTACTTCTCAGTTCTTTCTCTGTGCTTCACTTAGTCGTCCACTTCTAGCAGCGGTCCCATTAGCGGCAGGAAATATTTCAGCAAAAACCTACAATTTCTCTAAGAAAGGAAAACCCCTACATGTGACACGTATCCCACTATGGGAAAGTTGTTCCACCAATACTTTATTTCCTTTCATCTGTTTCCACCTGACAATAATGAATTCTTTACCCATTTGTTCCTTGAGCTTTAGCACCCCATTGAGCCCTGATTTATGAAACCTGGACATTTTCTCTGGTGTAACGGGTCTATAAGTACCTCAACGATCAATGTCTCTGGCATCTGTTTCTTGGTTACGGTAGTTCCTCAGCTGTCTTTGTATACTCCCATCGAATTCCGACAGGTGGCCCTACCTTCCTGCACCCTTAGGGCAGTCTTTCTGCCGGTTCTGGTACGCCTCACATTAACAACCTCAGCGGCGAGTCTCGAACTCTCTGGTGAAGCTATAGGTCATGGTCTATGGGCATCCAATGACCTGCAACAAAAACTGCAGGAAGCACTTGATAACACTACTCAGTTTCTGGGCTCCTTGCAGTGACGGTTACTTCATTGGCACAACTGGCTTTACAGAACCGAAGGGCAATTGATCTTCTCATTGCAGAAAAAGGGGGAACATGCCTGTTCCTCAGAGAGGAATGTTGTCATTATGTTAATGAATCTGGCCTAATAGAAAAAAATGTTGTTAAATTGCAGGAATTATCAACCCAATTGCTTCCAATCCTTTCTTGCCATGTACTTACTACCAATCTTGGGGCCCCTTATTGGGATGCTCCTTTTTTGTGCTCTCTTGCCCTGCATAATGAAGTGCCTTCAAACCCAACTGAAAAAAAAATTTCTAATCAAACATTCAACCAGCTTTTGCTTAGGCACTAGCAGCCTCTGATGACTGATGAACCCCCAACATCTCCAAGAGAACAGTTCACTCAGTGCTGAAGCTCACTACCAGGCACGATGGAATGCAACGGACATCAGACGGCGAGAGACAACGAGCTCGGAGAACCTTTTAATCTGCCATCCTGGATTAATGAGTCTTCATGTCCTTCTAATTTTCCTCATGGCCCTTGGCCTCTTCTCTGTCAGTCCCCCAACATGGTACTTCTGCCAAAAATTGACCTTTGCTTTAATTTTTATCTTAATTCTGTTTTTATTCGCTCTGATCTTCTTCAGGTGCTGGTGATGCCATGTCCAGGCAACGCTTCCAGTATTTCCCAGAGTCTCTGAAACAGGACCAGTGACTGATACCAACAAACTCCTCCATCCAGGACTGGTTCAATGCCATCGACAACTTGAGGCTTCAGGGAACTTTCATAGACTTCACCCCTATGGAAGTAGCTGTCTGTAGCCACTGGGTTTTCTTTCTGGCTGCCATGATATCCCCAGACCTGCCCCCCGAGAATTCCTCCACTTCCCATTCTAGGCCCCACAGCGCCCCCAAACAGCAAGAAGCAGCCGGATCTGACCAACGACGCCACACTTCCTAAGAAAACAAAAAGGGAGGAATGTTGGGAAAAGTATAAACGGCAGCCATTCCCCAGAGTAAAAACCCCAACATGGTGCCTAAGGACTTTTTCTTCCTACCTTCCTCTTTTCTGCAGTGATGCAAAAAGTTCCCGCCCGTGTGAACTCTCCCGTCGGCGCCAATTTCAAATCTCTCTGGCGGGGAACCTTAGCCCCAATGAGAACTAATTCCTTGGCTCCGGAGCTGATATCTGAAAGAACTTGCCAATAAATTGGTGCCCTGCCATTTTTCTAAGCCCTACCATCACCCCTTTAGTTCTATGTAAGCACACAGCTTTTTGCAATAAAATTGGAATTCTCCTAGCGAAGTGTCTTTGTGTGGGGAATTCTTTCACTCATCATCAGCAACAGGATATCCAAAGGTTCTCCAGTGCCACCTGGTCTGGGAATTTCAGAAATTTGATGGTATTTATTTAGCCATTTTTGAAGGATGAAGTTGGAGTTACTGTGGGTTTCAATTCATGCAGGAAACATTATATGGTGAGGAAGCTCATTTCAATGAAATCTCTGGAGAACACTCACAGGCAAGCTTCCCAAAGAGTGGCCAAAAGTTCACATGAAGTCAGGATCACTGAGGTCTACAATGTGAGGTCCATGTGTGTTTAGACTCTCAACTTTGGCTGCCAAGTCTTTAAGAATAAAATCATGTGATATCCTGGCTGAGATTCCCAGTGCCCTGTGGAAAGCCTCTCTGGACCTCTATCTCAGTTTCCAAGGGCGATTCTGATGCGTGGCCTTCTAAAATCCCAACACATTTCATGGCAGTACTTCTCTGAGGTCAGTTCCAGAACTCAGTCTCTAAGAGGAATCACACCAGAGTTCAAGCCCAGGTAGGCCCAGTCATCTCTTCCAACCGCCACAAAAATGACCACAATGAAAACCAAAACACACCCACAGGGCCCTCATCTTCTTACATATAGACACTCATCATAACTTCTGGCTGGAGTTTTCCATGAGGGGTGCAGCCCAAGACGGTGTGAAAAATAAGCTCCCTTGCCGCTCATTTGCCTAAAGTCCGGGTGGCCTGGAAACCCTTCTTGTGAACCAGGAGTGATCTAATAGGCCTGCTGTTAATACTGCTCTGCATCTCCAATTTGAGGCCTACTGAATGTCAGGTATAGATTCTTTATATGATTGGGAGTCATGAGTCAAACCAAAAACCTCTGGGCTAGCCTCCACAGGGCTTTGAAGAACTCATTTTACCCAAAGGATGCCTATTCTCACTTGATGGGCCTTAGAAATGAAGTCAAGAGACTTCATTCACAATAACTGCTCTTTTGGCAATTTTGGTTTTGGATGCACACATGGGATCTGTCTTTGGATTAATCAGGTGCTGAGAATCTAAGCCACAGCCTCACACAGGGCCAAGAGGCTGATTCAGACACATCCTTTTCCAAAGCAATTAAGCAAAGAGCCACAGGTGATGCCCATTCACTTCCATTTGAAAACTGTTTTCTTCAGGGTTCACAAAGGGGTGGCCTGAGGCAAAGACCTTCCTGACATTCAGGGCAACAGAACAATAGGTAAGAAAAAGTCCAAAGCAGGGTTTCTCCACTGAGACTTTCCTGGTCACACTGATATCTGAGTTTTCTGAGATGCTCGCCATTTCCTCCAGCTATCCAGTACATGGACATGTCACAGAGCTTGGAGGTGGTACATATTTTGGACAAAAACCATGAGTCTATTCTGGAGAGTGGCGAGAATTCAGGAAGAAAACAGGAACTTAGGAAGTTAGCAGGTGTTGCCCATTTATAAGGCAAGCGGCAGTCCATTCATAAATTGGGCAGGATGAATGCTGGGAAGCTTTCTACTATACAGGACACATCAATTGTTGCATTCTCTTTTCTAATGTCTACAACCACGGACACAGTAGCATACACAGACATAGAAACACTCGCCTTGTCAAACGTCTTACTAGAAGCAGTCCACTACAAATCAAAAAAAAAAAAAAAAAAAGCCTTTCCTACCTATTCTTAGATCATGAGACAAAACCACAAAATCACACCCACACCCACGAAGGCACATCCTTCCCCCATTAAACTCTGTGACTATCCAGAGTTTCCTCTGACTGGTGGGCCACAGTATGTTCCCCCGAAATGGCCTGTCTTGTCTCAGATCTGCTCTTCTTTCCCAACTCTGTGAAGTTTTCAGGAGCCAGTGGCCAACCACTACCTGCTTTCTCAGGAAAGGCCCCTATTCAGAGCTCTCCTGGTATTTGGCCATCCTCATATCTTAAGGTACCAAGAAAGACTAACACTCTCCTTTGTAAATCCAAACAAGTTAAACCCCTGGGCCTGAGACTTGACTGGCTCCGGGTGCCTGGCATCCTGGATCCCAAGTTCAGAGAGTTCCATCACCAAGGAAGTGAGGTAGGTCAATGCTTCAGGAACTGAATGAGGTCACTTCCTTGGCAACCACTTTGTCCTAACAGTTGCTTTGAAGTGTCCCATTATATGGAGGCTGCCCCTACTTCCTATGACATTTTCACAAGTTAGAATGGTATATAAACCATGGGCACCCGGGAACAGCTCTCCACCTAGGACTGGTTTGGACCATCTTCTCTACATTAAGAAGAGAGAGGCTGATGCATACACATCCCTTCATGCTGACCAGGTTGTTTGCCATAGAAGATGACTTTTCTCTCTCAAGTTTTCATAGCTGCCCACATCTTCTCAAGGCATCCTTTCTGCATGGACCTTTGACGTTCTCAACAGGTGGAAGATAGCCTACATTCATGTATTGTAAGACCAACTCTGTCGCTGCTCTTCTGTAAAGTTAGATTGACGGAACAGTGTATGGTTAGGGTTAATAACATGTTCAATTTGGGTTAGGAATCTTTCTGCACGATGAATAATGGTATTGGGAAACTATAATATTTACAAGAATATATAGGTGAAATATAAGAATAAAAACAGAAATCCAGGGAAGATATGAAGCCCAGAAGGGCATTGCACCCTTAATTGGTATGCTTAGCTTTGAATTATGTTCTGCACAAATGTCTCAGATAAATCGATGTACAATGGCATAGGACCTTGTACCTTTGATGATTGAATGTCAAAGAGAACATCCACTCAAAATGGGATAGTAGGTAGAATTAGGAAGATGGTCGGTAGGTTTAGAAAGAAGAGTGAGTATAGGATTTAGACCAAAACTTCTTAAGCAATAGGGTTTCGGTTAGAGAGTGAATGTAAATTTCAGCACACATGAAGTGTAAGTCACAATGATGAACCGGGGAAATATGTAGGATAGCAGATATAAATAGAGACATTACTAAATCAGGTAAAGTATAAAATGAGTGATAGGATTAGACATTTTCAACAGGCATGAGGTTGAATATATAATCTTAGGAAGAAACAAATATGTAGTCACCAATAGGATTGATATTTGAGAGCATTAGGCAACCTGGACATGGAAGTTTATGTAATCCATGCTCACTTTCCATTTAGGCTTTGGTACAATCTTAAGGGTGACTTTTTTTTTTGTCTAGAATATTACTGTGATAAAATGTATATGTAGATCTGGTGACATGAGTATTTCTTCCACCATTTCTTTTAGGAATATTTTGAAGATGTATAAATTAGTATCTAAGGAAAAATAGGTGTACCCCTTGTCTATGAATAGAGAGATAATGCATTAATAGACCATACAGTTAATAAATAATATAACTGCTTCCACTTTAAATAATGGATTGAATTGATAACTGAAAATATATAAGAAATCATATTTTGATATAGAATCATTCATAACAACTAGTTATACGTCTAATTGTAATATTAGGGTTATGGCTTTTCATGAAGAATGTGTGAGTTTTGCTTCAAAATGATTATGAAAATCAAAAATAATGTGTTTGGAAAGAAGTCTCATGAAAAGACCAGTCAAGAAACATGGAGGAATACATGTTTTCTGAAGCAGGAAGTGATTGAAAGTGAAATAAATGCTTATAAATTTGTGAACTTGTGAATGAAATATATATACTGTAATGTGCATAAACTTAAGAAATAGTAATGTACCAGTGTTGAATTAAAACGAACTCCAAAACACATATCATGTCCCATAAGAATCTACTTGCATTGATGTTAAACTGGGTCAGTTACTGTAGAAATATTAGGAGTTATATGCACCATTCACTGAAGTTAGTTTTCAGTACTAGGAAACAAATATGTATTTCAGGTGAATGAATATTTCTGAGTATAATCTTGTTAAAAGTTGATTATAAATCCACATACATGAACAGAAGTTATTCACTCCAAACCCAACAAACCGCCATTCCTACCTATTCTCAGAACAGGAGACAAAATCCGCAAACTCACACCCACACCCTCAAAGTCACCTACTTCCTGCAACTAGGTCTATGACAATCTGGAGTGTCCTCTGACTGGTGGGCCACACTATGTTCCCCTGAAATGACCTGTTCTGTCTCAGAACTGATCTCCTTGTCCAACTCTGTGAAGTTGTCAAGAGTCAGCGGTGAGCCACTACCTGCTTTCTCAGGAAAGACCCCTCTTCAGAGCTTTTCTCATATTTGGCCATCCTCACATCAGTAGGTACCAAGAAAGAGTGAATCTGTCCATGTTAAATCCAAACAAGTTAGACCACTGGGACTGGGACTGGGACTGGGACTGGCTCTGGGTGCCTGGCTTCCTGGATCCCATGTTCAGAGAGTTCCATCAACAAGGAAGTGTGGTGAGGTCACTTTCTTCAGAAACTGAATGAGGCCACTACCTTGGCAACCACTTTGTCCTAATAGTTGCTTCCAATGGTCCCATGAGATGGAGGCTGCCCCTACTTCCTGTGACACTTTCACAAGTTAGAATGCAATATCAACCATAGGCACCTGGGAACAGCTCTCCACACAGGCCTGGTTTTGTCCATCTTCTCTACATTAAGAAAAGAGGGGCTTATTCAGACACTACCCTTTATCCTGACCAGGTTTTTGCCATGAATGATGACTTTTGCTCACTCAGGTCCTTCATATCTGCCTACATCTTCTTCAGGGATCATTTATTCATGGACCTTTGAGGTTTTCAGCTGGAGGAAGACCACCTACATTCCTGTATTTTAAGACCAACTCTGTCCCTGCTCTTCTGTAAAGTTAGATTGAGGGAACTGTGAATGGATAGGGTTAATAACATTTTTGATTTGGGTAAAGAGTCATTCTGCTGGATGAATTATAATATTGGTAACCTTTAAGATTTATAAAAAATATAGAGGTGAAATATATGTATGAAAACAGAAATCTAAGTAAGATTTGAAGCCCAGAAGGGCATTGGGCCCTTGATTGGGATACTTTACTTTGAATTACATTCTACTAAGATATCTCAGATAAATCGATATACAATGGCATAGGACCTTGTACCTTGGACGATTGAATGTTGAAGAGAACATCTAGTCAAAAAGGGATAGTAGGTAGGAATAGGAAGATAGTTGGAAGTTTTAGGGAGAAGAGTGTGTATAGGATTTGGAATAAAAGTTCTTTAACAATAGGGTTTTGTTTAGAGAGTGAATGTCAATGTCAGCACATGTGAAGTGTCAGTAACAATGGTGAACTTGGAAAAATATGTAGGAAAGCAGATATCATTAGAGAGATTAGGAAATCAGGTAAGGTATAAAGTCAATCATAGGACTAGACATTTTCAACAGGGTTGAGTTTGAATATATAATCTTAGGAAGCAAAAAATATGTAGTCACCAATATGATTGACATTTGAGAGCATTAGGGGAACCTGGACATGGATGTTTTTAGTAATCCATGTTCACTTTCCATTTAGGCGTTGATACCATCATATTGTGTCTTTTGCATTTTTTGTCCAGAATATTTCTGTGATAAAATGTATATGTAGATCATATATTTCATATTTTGAATAGTTTGGAGAGTGTATATATATATATATATATATATATATATATATATATATATATATATATATATATATATATATATATATAAAACCACTGAGACATTAACAATTAGCAATATATATTCCAATCGAAATTCATCATGAAATATATATCATCCACTGATGAAAAAATATTTATTTTACTGAACATGGATTTATGTATAATCTTGATCTCTTAGGAAGCTCACACATAGGGTGAATTTTCACTTCCAACAGTGTTTCTGCTGAGTGATCTCTTCTCACAACTTGTATTTGCCAAGTCAGCCACCTCACAAATATGTACGTGTTATACCAGGTAGGATTCTATATGTGCATATAAAAATACATGTGCTGAAGAGGGTACAGAGAAAGGGAGACAGAAATTCACATATTTGTTAACTTTAAAACACATGGAGAACTATTTCAATTAAAAATTTACTAGATTTTTTACAGCTGCCTTTTATCCTGCAAAAGGCAAGTCCAACTATACTCCATGCCTCTTCTGAAATTTTTTATTTCTATTCTGTTTTGGTGTTTTCCTTTCATATTAGGATTAGTAGTCAGAGTCTAGTAGCGTATGGATTAGTGTCAGGAATGCAGTATTTCGAATGGAAAATAGGAAAATGAATCCAATGTGTATGCAAATATGTGCTACAAAACAATCTTCCCACTCTCATCCAGAATAATGCCTTGACATTACTTTTGCCCCAAATAACACACAAATAGAGGAGAAGAGTAAAAAAATCTGTTAATATATATATGGAATGGAAAATGCTCAGGGTTTCACAACATTGGATGTGGTAGAATAGTTTCCAAAAGTAAGGGACAGGGTAAACATTCCACAAACATGGAGCTCTTTCGGCCTAAAGACTTCTTGAGGAACTGCCTCTGAGGTTTGACACTTGAAATATATATTGTTGTCAGGACCTTTAGATTCTTTTCTAATGAGACCATCAAAGCTGCGTCTGCATCTATGTGACCTGGAGGACATTGTTTCTTCTTTTCCAATGAACATGAGGCAGCAGTGCTGAATTCGCTCTTTGTTGGTAAAATGTGGCCACTGTGGGCTAAGTGTCTCCCCGTGTGGACAGTGAAGCCATTTTTTTGTCCTCCACTTTTCGTGGTTTTTCTTCCTGCTGCATTGGGAATTTCATATTTGCTCCACAAAATACAAGGAGTTCAACTGGGACACAGTGCTGGAGCGGGTTCTGTCACGTGTGTTGGGTCAGGGTCTGCAGGGGAATGCATCAACCAGGCTAATATCCCACAGAGCTTGCCCCCTTATACATAGCAACATGATTCTGAACATTGCCCTGAAATCTCTCCATATAACAAGATGCATTTACAAATAAGCTTCTGTTGGCTACACCATGTCAATCACAAGCCATTTGGAAGCTAATGGCAGATCCACATGGCCCCACAACAGATGTATTATCACACACCTGCAGACCACTGCTCTAGGCCCACTAATCAGCAGGCTCCAACTTACTGGCAAATCTGTTCTACACCATTTTCATGAAACCCAGTAAATCAAGGCACTGTCTGGTACACTCATGATCAGCAACAGGACATCCAAAGGTTCTCCAGTGCCACCTGGTCTTGGGAATTTCAAAAATTTCATGAAATTTATCTAGCCGTTTTTCAAGGAAGATGTTGAAGGCACTGTGGGTTACAATTAATTCAGGAACCATGGTGGGGAAGCTCATTTCAATGAAAACTCTGGAGAACTCTCACAGGCAAGGCTTCCCAAAAAGTGGCCAATAGGTCACATGAAGCCAGGCCTATTGCAGTCTACAATGTGAGGTCCATGTGTGTTTTGACTGTCAACTATGGCTGCCACGTCTTTCAAAATAAAATCATGTGATATTCTGGCTGAGATTCCCAGTGCTCTGTGGAAAGCCACCCTGTTCCTAGATCTCACTTTTCTTTCCAAGGGCGACTCTCATGCGTTGCCTCCTAAAATCCTAAAACAATTAATGGCAATATTTTTCTGATGTCAGTTCCAGAACTCAGTCTGTAAGGGGAATCACACCAGAGTTCAAGCCTGGTTTGGTCCATCTTCTATACATTAAGAAGAGAAATGTTGATTCAGACACATCCCTTCATCTGACCAAGTTGTTTGCCATAGAATATGACTTTTGCTTTCACAGGTCCTTCATAGCTGCCTATATCTTCTCCAGGGATCATTTCTTTGTTGACCTTTGAGGTTCTCAGCAGGTGGAGGATCCTCTAAATTCCTGTATTGTAAGACCAACTCTGTCCCTGCTCTTTCGTAAAGTTAGATTGAGGGAACAGTGTATGGTTAGGGTTAATATCATGTTCCATTTGGGTTAGGAATCATTCTACGGGATGAATTATGGTATTGGGAACCTGAAATATTCATAGGAATATAAGTGTAATATAAGTATGAATACAGAGATCTAGGTAAAATTTGAAGCCCAGAAGGTCTTTGGGCCCTTGACTGGGATACTTAGCTTTGAATTATATTCTGCACAGATGTCTCAGATTAATCAATATACAATGGTAGCGTTCCTTGTACCTTGGATGATTGAATGTCGAAGAGAACATCCACTCAAAAAGGGATAGTCGGTAGGATTAGGAATTAGTCGGAAGAGTGAATATAGGATTTGGTCCAAAAAATCTTTAGCAATAGGGTTTTGGGTACAGAGTGAGTGTAAATGTGAGCACATGTGAAGAGTCAGTCACAATGATGAACTGGGGAAAATATGAAGGAAAGCAGATAATAATAGAGACATTAGGAAATCATTCAAAGTATAAACTGAGTGATAGGATTAGACATTTTCAACTGGCTTGATGTTGAATATATAATCTTAGGAAGAAACAAATATGTCGTCACCAATCGGGTTGACATTTGAGAGCATTAGGCAACCTGGACATGGATGTTTTTCGTGATCCATGCTCACTTTCCATTTAGGCTTTGGTACAAACTTAAGTGTGATCTTTGTAATTGTGTCCAGAATATTACTTTGATAAAATGTATATGTACATCAGGTGATATGAGTATTTCTTCCACCATTTCTGGGAGCAATATTTTGAAGATGTATAAATAAATATTGGGGGTATAAAAAGGTGTACCCTGTGTCTATGAATATAGACATAATGCATGAATAGACCATACTGTGAACAAATAATATAACTTTTTCCAACTTTAAATAATGGATTGAATTGATATCTGAAAATATACAGAAAATCTATATTGATGTACAATCCTTCATTCCAACCAGTTATACATCTAATGGTAATATTAGGGTTATGGTTGATCATGACGTGTATGTGAGTTTTGCTTCAAAGGTGATTATGGAAATAGAAAATAATGCGTTTGGAATGAAGTCTCATGAAAAGACTGTGAATCAGGCGGTATAGTGATACCAGACTTCAAACTATACAACAGAGCAATAGTAACAAAATCAGCATGGTACTGTACCAAAACAGGCGGTTGGACAAATGGTACAGAATAGAGGACACAGAAACCAATCCACTAAACTACAACTATCTTATATTTGATAAAGAGGCTGAAAGCACACAATGGAGAAATGATAGCAGCTTCAACAAATGTTGCTGGGAAACCTGGAAATCCATATGCAACAAAATGAAACTGAATCACTTTCTCTTGCCATGAACAAAAGTTAACTCAAAATGGATCAAGGAGCTTGATATCAAATCAGAGACACAGTGTCTGACACAAGAAAAAGTTGGCTATGATCTACATACTGTGCGGTCGGGCTTCAAATTTCTTAATATGACACCCATAGCACAAGAGTTAATAACTAGATTCAACAAATGGGACTTACTCAAACTAAAAAGTTTTTTCTCAGCAAAAGAAACAATAAGAGAACTAAATAGGTAGCCTACATCTTGGGAACAAATCTTTACTCCTCAAACTTCAGATCGAGCCCTAATATCCAGAGTATACAAAGAACTCAAAAAATTAGACAATTAGATAACAAATAACCCAATCAACAAATGGGCCAAGGACCTGAACAGACACTTCTCAGAGGAGGACATTCAATCAATCAACATGTACATGAATAAATGCTCACCATCTCTAGCAGTCAGAGAAATGCAAATCAAAACCACCCTAAGATATCATCTTGCTCCAGTAAGATTGGCAGCCATTATGAAGTCAAACAACAACAAGTGCTGGTGAGGACGTGAGGAAAAGGGTCCACTTGTACATTGCTGGTGGGAGTGCAAATTGGTGCAGCAAATTTGGAAAGCAGTATGGAGATTTCTTAGAAAGCTGGGAATGGAACCACCGTTTGATCCAGCTGTTAACCTTCTCGGTCTATTCCCTAAAGACCTAAAAAGAGCATGCTACAGGGACACGGCTACATCGATGTTCATAGCAGCACAATTCACAATAGCAAGACTGTGGAACCAGCCTAGATGCCCTTCAATAGACGAATAGATTAAAAAAATGTGGCTTTTATACAAAATGGAGTATTACTCTTCATTAAAAAATGACAAAATCATAGAATTTGCAGGGAAATGGATGGCATTATAGCAGGTTATGCTAAGTGAAGCTAGCCAGTCCTTGAAAAACAAATGCCAAATGTCTTCTTTGATATAAGGAGAGTAACTAATAACAGAGTAGGGACAAAGAGCCTGAGAAGATTAACACTAAACAGGAATGAGAGGTGGGAGGGAAAGGAAGAGAGAAGGGAAATTGCATGGAAATGAAAGGAGACCCTCAGGGTTATACAAAATTGCATACAAGAAGAAGTGAGGGGAAAGAGGAAAAAAAACAAGGGAGAGAAATGAATAACAGTAGAGAGGGTAGAGAGAGAAGAGGGGAGGGGAGGGAAGAAGAGGGGGATAGTAGAGGAGAGGAAAGGCTGCAGAATACAACAGACACTAGTATGGCAATATGTAAATCAATGGATGGGTAACTGATGTTTTTCTGCAATGTGTATGCAGGGTAAAAATGGGAGTTTATAACCCACTTGAATCAAAGTGTGAAATATGATATATCAAAAACTATGTAATATTTTGAACAACCAACAATAAAAATTTTAAAAAAAAGAAACCTGGAGGAATACATGTGTTCTGAAGCAGGAAGTAATTGAAAGTGAAACAAATGTCTATAAATTTATGAACTTGTGGATAAATATATATCTTATGATGTGCATAAACTGAAGAAATAGTAATGTACTAGTGTTGCATAAAAATGAACGTCAAAATACACAACTTGTCACATAGGAATCTACTTGCATTAATGTTAAACTGGGTCAGATACTGTAGAAATATTAGGATTTGTGTGCACCATTCACTAAAGTTATTTTTCAGTACTAGGAGACAAATATGTATTTCAGGTGGATGAATATTTTTGAGAATAATCTTGTGAAAAGTTTATTATAAATCCACATACATGAACATGAATGAATGTGGGGAGTGTATAATAAGGCATATATATTTCATATTTTGAAAAATCTGGAGAGTGTGTGTATATGTATATATATATATATATATACATATACACACACTCACACACAAAACACACACAGGAACATTAAAAATTAGCAATACATATGCCAATCGAAATTCATCATGAAATATATATCTTTCACAGATACAAAAGTATTTATTTTACTGAACTTGTATTTATGTATAATGTTGTTCAACTAGGAAGCAAACACATAGATTGAATTTTCTGTTAAAACAGTGTTTAGGAGGAGTGATCTCTTTTTACGATTTGTATCTGCCAAGTCAGCTACCTCATAAGAATGTATGTGTGATACCATGTAGGATTCTATATGTGAACCTAAAAAATACATGTGCTGAATAGGCTTCAGAGAAAGGGAGACAGGAATTCACATATTTGTTAACTTTAAAAACACATGGAGAACTATTTCAATTAAAAATTGACTAGATTTATAACACCAACACTTTATCAGGCAAAAGGCAAGTCTAACTATACACCATGCCTACTCTGAACTGCATCTATTTCTATTCTCTTTGGGTTGTTTTTCTCCATCATATTAGAATTAGTAGTCAGAGTCTAGTCTGGTTTTGGTTACTGTCATGGATTCAGTATTTTGAATGGAAAATTAGATAATGAATGCAATGTGTATGCAAATATGTGCTGCACAAAAATTTTTCCACTCTCATCCAGCACAATACCTTGAAATTATCTTTGCCCCAAGTAAGACACAATTAGAGTAGAAGAGTTAGAAAATCTGTGAATACATATCTGTACTGGAAAATGCTCAGGAGTTCACAACCTTGGAGGTGGTAGAGTAGTTTCCAAAAGTAAGGGACACGGGTTGATAGACCCAACCTGATCTTTTATTAAAATTGGGAGCCATCTTGCCACAAAGCCATAAAAAGTTAATTTTGGCTTTACTATAAATAACTGCAAATTCTGAACCTGCTTGGAATGCCTGCCTGTGCCTTGAATTCACCCATGCTTGACTCTCTGACCAGATAGCAGCCCTCGCTGAAACTTTAGTGACACATCATAAATTTTGGCCTTCCCTGGCCAGACAACGACCCTCTCTGAGGCTCTATTTGTCCTCATAATTTCTGATATTGGGGCCACCAATAAATAAATAAATAAATAAATGAACTACCATTTTTGTGATGCTTGTCAAAGTTCTGTTATCTGTAACCCCCATTTTGTGTAACTTTCTGGGCTATATAGCTGTGCTGTAGGAAAGGCGGGGTTGCTGTCTTGTTCCTGCCGTTTTGGGATGGAGAGGCAGCCCAGCCGGTTGACATAATAAGCTTGCCTCAATTTGATTTTAGTTGGAGTCAGTGTTCTTTTTTTGTGTCCTCATCTAATTTTTTTGAGTTCCCCAGCAAGATGACCCTGCCGACCAGATCACAAGACCAGACTGCTGGAAAATCTGAATCTGGCCTTCCCTTCAGGGCTCCGGGCTGGAGAGCCACTCAAGTGGGTGCACATCTTGAGCTGTTCCAAGGTCATGGAGTGAGCGTTAGGTCCCAGGAGCACTGCAGTGAACCACCGCACTAAAACTATTAGCAATCACCTGGTGGAGGAGGCCTCAAAAATTAAGTGGCACCTTTATAACATCTGATATCCGTTATAAAGGATATCAGATGTTATAATATCATCTGTTCTGATGACATAGAGGTGTCCTGGGGAGGCTCACATATACTCGTTTTCGGTACAGTAATGAGAATTGTTCTGTCCTCTGTTCTGTTCTGTAGGGAATCCATCTGGAATGGTAGAGATGTGATGACTGGCATGTACGTGGTCCTACTTCGGAGCTTTAGCAAGACGTTGCATTGCTCCTATGTTTTTTGTTTCAAGTTCGGGTTTCTGTATTTTGTGTTTTGTCCTGTGTTCTATATGTTTTTCTTGTTTGTTTTGTGTGTTTTGTTCTGTGATTTCTGTGCTAAAAACATAAGTATATTGTACGTGAAAATGGGTAACAAAGAAAGTAAGCCTGATATTCTTTCGGACTCTGTTTTAAGGAACTGCAATGAACTTTACCCCCCTTTGTTAAGCAGGATGAGAGAAGCTCCTAGCTGGCTGCCTGGAGTATAACCACTGCAGAGGGCAATGCCTGCTGGGGACCTAAGAACTGAGTATCTCCCAGGTTAACAAGTGAAACTCCATTAAAACCCCTTGTCCCTCCAGATCAAGAGAGTCACAACCTCTGGGCAGGGTTCCCTGTGTTTCTTCTTTGTTACCAAAGCAATAAACCTCCCTTTTTCTTTTTCTAAAAACCTTGTCCTCATTATTAAATTGGTATTAATTGGCTTCAAGGTCAGGAGCCGAACTTTAAGTTACAAATTTTGATAAATCCCTCCCCCACCCCCTGTCCCGGAACATTTTTAGAGCTGACTACTGAAATGTTACTAGATGGAACATGCTTGGGGTGGAACCGAACCAGAGGAGATAATCCTGTAAGTAAAAGGAGGGACTGAGGGACTCCCAGCAGCTGCTGAAGTCCTGTTGCTTCAGGGAATTCCCTCCTTCCTTCCCTGCACTGTAAGGATTATGCCACCACTGTCTTGTTAAAAAAGAGAAAAAGAAAAAGGGGACACTAAATGCATTAAAGTCACCATGGAGACCCTTAATTGGACATTTCAGGTTGCCCCTCTGTTAAAACATCTGCCCCCCCCTTGTGGACATCTATGGTGCCACTGGTGTAGGAGATTTTTTTTCTTATCTGCTCAGGTTTAAAGGATTCTGTCTGACAGCCATAGTCTGGACCTTCTTTCTGTCTGTCTTGTGTCTTTGTTTCTGGCCCTTTAAGACATGTGCAATAATGTGTTGATATTATAAATTGTTTCTTGGGAATGATCTTAGCTGAATGTGTGTCTAAATGATGATGTTTTCTTGTAACAATCTGGTATTTGAATGGGTTTTTGAAGCATTGCAAAATCTTGCAGTTAAAAGTCGGGTTTAGGTAATGGTTTAGTTTATGATTTCAGATAATTCATGCCAGAGAACTTAAATACTTAGGATGGAAAACTAAAGAACTCTACTTCCAAATTGGCAAGTAACTTCCCAATCATTCAGTCTTTATTTTTCACCAATTTTGAATTGGGTAGCCTGTGAAAATATCACTGTGTGTTCGAGAGCATTAATCTGGACAAGGATTGTAAATCATAGTATGATATCTGTTGACAAAACAAGATGTAAAGATATAAAATTTTGTGAATTCTATCTTAAACTTGTACCATAATTTTCAACATCCGAACCTGAAAATTATGGTTAAAATGCCTTAGGCCTGAGGTGTCTGCTCAGAAAAGCAGTTTTTTCCTGCTCCTTCCAGACCTCAGCCATGACTTATTTTGAAAGTCAAATGAAAGAAGCCTGCAAGCTTAGTAGGAGACTGATCTGAGGCCTAAGAGAAAAAAAAGGTAAATTGTATGGTATTTACTAATTACTGGCCAGTCATTTTTTCTAGGACTCTTATTTTTTTCCTTAGATACTTTATTTTTTTTTGAGCTCATGATTTTGATCATACAGACCTAGGTTAATGTTTTTCTGATCAGTACTATCTTTGACCAACTGTGGACTTTTTGAAACATTGCAATGGAGATTTCACCTGCGAAAAGCTACAAGGCCTTTACTATTATTATGTGTGCTCAATTTTGTTATGTGTTGTATGTCTATATATACATATGTCCGTATATTTTATATATGATACACAAATTAATATACATAAGGAGCACTCATTAAAAAAAAGCACTCATAAAAACAAATTTTAAAAAGTGGATCTAAAGATCTTCAATTCACGTGATTTAAATAATTCAATTAAATTTGATAAACAGATAAAAATAAATGTCTTTAAATTCAAGCTTTCAAGTTTTTCTAGGTATTCAAAAATCTGATAAAATATTAATATCTAGAAAATGTCTAATATGCCTTGGTTCTAGGACTTTTCCTTCAACATAAAAATGGTTTACACTCTTCAATACATGTGTCTAATATTTTGATAAATAAGTAAAGTAAATTTGATATGGGATTACTCATTCACGAGTACTTTTGTTAGATATCTGATTGACTTTCTAACGTCTGTATAAGTTTGACTAAATTCTGTAAAAGATTGTAAAAATCAATCATGTGTTAAAGAGACAAAAATTTCTTAAAACATAAGTTTACCCATAACATTGTGTTTATTAAGTTTTATTTTTTCTTGTGCAAGCAACCATAGAAATTAAACAACTGATTAAATTAGAACTGTTATTTTAGAGCACTGTACTGCCATTTCTTTAAAAGCTAAACTTGGTTAATGTAGAAACATCAATGTAATTGTGATGCTACTAATGTGCTCATATCTTACAGGTATGCAAGTCTGTAAGGTAAAAATTTTAAAAGAGCATTATATCAAGCTGGTGTTCTGAAGTTTTATGGGGATTTATTCACCTGTTATCAATAAGATATGTAAAGTTTAATCTTACTTTTTACATTGGGGAACAATTTAAATGTACTTTATGTTAATGAGAGCCTAATCTATGTAAAGGTTAAAAACTTTCAGCATTTGTTTAATTCATATTTTAAAGTGATTTTATATGGTGTTAGCTAATGTTCATGTGACCTCAAACAATTTATGTAAACTTTTTAAAATAATATTTAAAAAATAAAGATCAGCTTTAGAACTAAAACACTTAAGATTTATAAATAGCCCTGCCTTACCTGAGATAAGGCTGTGTGTCCCATCTTATTTCATGTGAGAATGAATACAAAAGCAGTAGGTCAGATTTTATTTCTTTAAAGTTATGTTAAAAGTTCTTTTTTAATGTCAAGATTCCTAGGATCTCAAACAGGGGATATAATGTATGACTCAGCCAAAAAATTCAGGGTAGCTATTAAACGAACTAAGTATTTTTACTGTTGTTAAAAAATTTTATTTTGTAATTTTCTTATATGTGATCTAAAGATTCCCTGTTAGTGTTTTAAAGAAGTGTTGCTTTAAGAACAAAACATGGGTTAATTTCAGAGAGTAAGTTATCACCTACAAGACACACAGAATAATACAGATCCCAATTAATAAAAAGATAAATAATTATAAAGTTATAGACATTAAAGCCTGGTGCTCTTAATATCAGGCTGTTAAAATTTATTTGATAGATGTTTAAGATTAGGATTTTAAATTAAAATTAATTGAAAAGGGCCAAGGAAACCAATATTTGGCTCTTGCCCTCTGGGTCAGTCTGAATCCAGGGAACAGGGGACTTCTCTAAAGAGTTTTGCAACTCTGGGCTATAAAAACTCCCCATCAGGGAGATTAATGAGACCACTGGAGAACAGAAAGCCAATCAGTGCATTTGCTATGAAGAGAAGAGTCATCAGAGAAGAAAGAAATCCCTGATGCTTCCGAGGAAAGCCACATGGTCAAACAAGACCTGGACCCACCTAGCGCAAATGGCTCTAGCAGAACTGAGAAAGTGCTCTCAAGTTTAACCAGTTTATGACTCCCATAAAAGCTCACCTGACTGTTAACAATAGATAGAAACAAAAGTCAGTTTGAATGCTTCATCTTAAACACTTAGCAAAGACAGTGAAAACCAAAATACAGCCATTCCTGGACATTTTGAATAATAATAATAATAATAATAATAATAATAATAATAATAATAATAATATTTTAAGGTACACACTTTATGTTAGCCTCCCAAAATAAGTAAGACTGGAGGCTACAAAGAAGGATTCTCTGACAGGAATGCCTGATTCTTATTAAAAGAGACTATCAAGAAGAGCTGCCAGAGTCAAAAATTTTCAGTTTAAGGCCTAAATATATTCCTAACCTACACAGGTAAGCTTGGTGTTTGCTAGTACGATTATCCAGTCCTGAGTATCAAAATTAAAGGTTTCTCTATTAGACACAGAGGTCATACTGGTAAAAGGATTTTGCAAGATCAGATGACACTAAATTATTAAACTATATCTTATGGGGAGGGACAACTCTAATACTAAAAGTTAAATATTAAATTGACAGTCTTTATAACTGGGGATATTAAAGACTGGAGAGGGAACTTCTATACAGTGACATGCTCCAGCTGCTGCAACATTTATTCAGTACTCATGGTTTTTGTTTCTCTCATGTAATAACCAATCCCCAGATGACTTTACAACCTGTTCTTCCCCAACCAGACTTCAAACCGAACTGACTTCTAAAAGGCAACTCATGTCCCTCAACTACTTCTAAAAGGCAACTCATGTCTCTCACACCATGCCTACTCACGTCATCCTCTCTCAGCTCAGAAGAAGCCAAAATGGGTGACGCCTCTCTTATTACAACAATGGAGCCAAATATAAATAGACAATCAATATAAGTAATTAATTAAGTCAGGTAAAATCAGGGAGACTGGTTTTGGGTGAGTTCTAAAAATTTGGAGACTTTTACCTGAGGGATTAAAATTTCCTCAGTGCTCTACCCCTAATCTATCAAAGATTTGAAAGGGACACAGAGAAAAGGGGGGAATGATAGACCCAACCTGATCTTTTATTAAAATTGGAAGCCATCTTGCCAAAAAGCCATGAAAAGGTAATTTTGGCTTTACCATAAATTACTGAAAATTCTGAACCTGCTTGGAATGCCTGCCAGTGTTTGAACTGAGCCATGTCTGGCTCTCCGACCTGATAGCAGCCCTCTCTGAAACTTTAGTGACATATCATAAATATTTGCCCTCCCTGGCCAGACAACAACCCTCTCTGAGGCTCTAATGGTCCTCATAAATTCTGATCTAGGGACAGCAAAAAAAAAAAAAAAAAAAAAAAAAAAAAAAATATATATATATATATATATATATATATATATATATATATATAAACAACTACCATTAGTGTGATGCTTGTCAGAGTTCTGTTAAATGTAATGCCCATTTTGTGTAAATTTCTGGTCCATGAAGCTGGGCTGTAGGAAAGCTGGGGTTGCTGTCTTGTTCCCGCCATTTTGGGAGGGAGAGGCAGGATGGCCAGTGGAAATAATAAGCTTAATTTAATTTAATTTTTATTGGTGTCAGTGGTCTTCTCTTGTGTCCAGATCTAACAGGAAAACACTCACAAACATGGAGCTCTTCCGGCCTAAAGACTTCTTGAGACACTTCCTCTGAGGTTGGGCACTTGAAATATATGTTGTTGTAAGGAACTTTAGCTTCCTTTCTAGTGGGACCATCAAAGCTGGGTCTGCATCTGTGTGACCTGGAGGCCATGGTTTCTTATATTCTAATGAACATGAGGCAGCAGTGCTGAATTTTCTCGTTGTAGGTAAACTGTGGCCACTGGGTCCTAAGTGTCTCCCCGTGTGGACTGTGAAGACATTTTGTCATCCTAAACTTTTAGTGGTGTTTCTTGCTGCTGCACTGCGATTTTGGTATTTGCTTCATGAAATACAATGAGTTCAACTGGGACCCAGTGCTGGAGGGAGTTCTGTCACTTGTGGTGGGTCAGAGTCTGCAGGAGAATGCACCAACCAGGCTTCTATCCCACAGAGCTTGCCCCCTTGTCCATAGCAATCTGACTCTGAAATTTGCCCTGAAACCTCTCCATATAAAAAAGATGCCTTTACATAGAAGGGCCTGCTGGCTGCACCATGTCACTCACAAGCCATTTGGAAGGCAATGGCAAATCCTCATGGCCACACCACAGATGTATTATCACACACCTGCCCACCACTGCCATAGGCCCACTACTCTGCAGGCTCCAACTTACTGGCATCTTTGTTCTACACCATTTTCATGAAACCCAGACAATCTAGGCATTCTATGGTACACTCATGATCAGCAACAAGACATCCAAAGGCTCTCCAGTACCACCTGGTTAAGGGAATTTCAAAAATTTCATGGTATTTAACTAGCAATTTTTCATGGATGAAGTTGGAGGCACTGTGGGTTTCAGTTAATTCAGGAACCATAAAATGGTGAAGAAGGTCATTTCAATGAAAGCTGTGGAGTACTCTCACAGGCAAGTCTTCCCATAGAGTGGCCAAAGGCTCATATGCATCCAGGCCCATTAAGGTCTACAATGTGACGTCCATGGGTGTTTTGACTCTCAACTATGGATGCCTAATCTTTCAGAAAAAAATCTTGTGATATCCTGGCTGAGATTCTCAGGCTCTGTGGAAAACAAACCTGGTCCTTGATCTCAGTTTCCAAGGGCGAATCCCATGCGTGGCCTCCTAAAATCCGAACACAATTCATGGCAATATTTCTCTGAGATCAGTTCCAGAACTCAGACTCTAAAGGAATGACACCAGAGTTCAAACCCAGGTAGAACCAGTCATCACTTCCAACCGCCACACAAATCCCCACAATTAAAACCAAAACACTCCCACAAAGCCCTCATCTTTTTCCATATAGACACTCATCATAACCTGTGGCTGGAGTTTTCCATGAGGGACTCATCCCAAGACAGTGTACAAAATAACCTTCCTAGCCCCTCATTTGCCTAAAGTCAGGGTTGCCTGGACACCCTTCCTGAGAACCAGGAGTGACCATAGGCCTGACGTAAATACTGCTCTGCTTCTCCAATTTGAGGCCTACTGACTGTCGGGTTTAGATTTTTTATCTGAATTGGTGTCATGAAAAAACCCAAGCACCTAAAGACTTGCCACTGCAGAGTTTTGAAGAACTCATTTGACACAAAGAATCCCTATTCTCACTAGATGGATGTCAGGAACCTTATAGAGAAAGGCGAGAGACTTCATCCACAAAGACTGCTTTTTGGGCCATTTTGGTTTTGGAAGCACACATGGAATCTTTCTTTAGATCCATCAGGTGCTGAGAATATAAGCCACAGCCTCACACATGGCCAAGAGGCTGATTCACAAACATCCCTTTCCAAAGCAATTAAGCAAAGAGGTACAGGTGATGCCCATTAATTTCCATTTGAAAACTGTTTTCTTCAGGCGTCCCAAAGGGGTGGCCTGAGGCAAAGACCTTCCTGACATTCAGGGCAACAGAACAATAGGTAAGCAAATGGCCCAAAGCAGGGTTTCTCCACTTAGACTTTTTTGGTCACACTGATATCTGAGTTTTCTGATATTCCCCCAATCCCTTAAGCTATCCAGTACATGGCCATATCACAGAGCTTGGAGATGGTACATATATTGGACACAAAACCATGAGCCTATTCTGGAGAGTGGCCCAAATTCAGGAAGAAAACAGGAACTTAGGAAGATAGTAGGTGTTACCCATCCATAAGGCAAGCCAAAGTCCATTCATTAATTGGGCAGGATGAATGCTGTGAAGCTTTCTACTAGACAGGACACATCCATTGATGCATTCTCTTCTCTAATGTCTACAACCACGAACACAGTGGGACATACAGACATAGAAACACTCATCTTGTCAAACGACTTACTAGAAACAGTCCCCTCCAAACCAAACAAACCGTCTTTCCTCCCTATTCTCAGAACATGAGACAAAACCATAAACTCCCACCCACACCCACAAAGTCATGTCCTTCCCCCAAGTAGGTCTGTGACTATCCGGAGTATCCTCTGACTGGTGGGTCTTAGTATGTTTTCCGGAAATGGCCTGTCCTGTCTCAGATCTTGTCTCCTTGGTCAACTCTGTGACGTTGTCAGGTGCCAGTGGTGAGCCACTACCTGCTTTCTGAGGAAAGGGCCCTCTTCAGAGCTCTGGTGGCATTTGGCCATCCTCACATCAGTAGGTACCAAGAAAGACTGACACTGTCCTTGGTAAATCCAAACAAGTGTGCCTACTGGAACTGGGACTGAGAGTGGCTCTGAGTGCCTGGCTTACTGGACCCCAAGTTCAGAGAGTTTTTTTCCCAAGGAAGTGAGGTAGGTCACTTCCTCCAGGAACTGAATGAGGTCACTGCCTTGGCAACCACTTTGTCCTAACAGTTGCTTCCATAGGTCCCATGAGATGGAGGCTGCCCCTACTTCCTGTGACACTTTCACAAGTTCAAATAGTGTATCCACCCTACTCACGTGGCAATAGCTCTCCACACAGGCCTGGTTTGTTCCATCCTCTCTACATTAAGATCAGAGAGGCTGATTCAGACACAACCCTTCATCCTGCCCAGGTTGTTTGCCATGGAAGATGACTTTTGCTCTCTTAGGTCCTTCATAGCTGCCTACATCTTCTCCAGGGATAATTTCTGCATGGACTTTTGAGGTTCCCAGCAGGTGGAAGATTCCCTACATTCCTGTATTGTAAGACCAACTCTGTCCCTGCTCTTCTGTAAAGTTATATTGAGTGAACAGTGTATGGTTATGGTTAATAACATGTTTGATTTATGTTAGTAATCATTCTGCAGGATGAATAATGGTATTGGGAACCTGCCTTGTTAATAAGAATACAGAGGTGAAATATAAGTATGAAAACAGAAATCTAGGTAAAATTTGAAGCCCAGAAGTGCATTTGGCCCTTGATTGGGATACTTAGCTTTGAATTACGTTCTGCACAGGTGTCTCAGATAATTCAACATACAGCGTCATAGGACCTTGTATCTTGGATGATTGAATGTCGAAGAGAACATCCAGTCCAAAAGCGATAGTCAATAGGATTAGGAAGATAATTGGTAGTTTTAGAAGGAAGAGTTAGTATAGGATTGATACCAAAAGTTTTTTAGCAATAGGGTTTCGGGTAGAGAGTGAATGTATATGTCAGCCCATGTGAAGAGTCAATCACAATGATGAACTGGGATAAATATGTAGGAAAGCAGAAATCAATAGAGACATTAGGAATTCAGCCAAAGTATAAAGTGAGTGATAGAATTAGATATTTTGAACAGGGTTGAGGTTGAATAGAAAATCTTAGGAAGAAACAAATATGTAGTCACCAATACGATTGATATTTGAGAGCATTAGGCAACCTGGACATGGATGTTTTTAGTAATCCATGCTCACTTTCCTTTTAGGCTTTGGTGAAAGGTGAATAAAATATGTACTTGTCACTTCCTATTTTTCTGTATACTTAACAAAACACTGTTGAAATCTTGAGAACTGTTTGCCAATCCTGTTCCCAGAATGTGTTGTCCCCAACTGCCAAACTGCAGAATGTACTCTCTCACCCATTTACTCACAAACCGACCAGTCCCCCGGACCCATCAATAAACTTCCCTCCCTGTCCTCTCCAAGAAAAGAATATAAGCTCTGCTTAAGCTCTTTCAGGGCTCTCTGCTCTATCCAAGTGAGGTCTGAGCCCCAGCATGCTGTACTCCCTATTAACCCTATACTATTGCATGAGACAGTCTCTTGGTGGTCTCTTCCTCCAATGCTTGCCAGAACTTCACATCTGAAACCCCCAGCAAGATCCATCAGTGGTGTACAAAAGACTCCCAACGAGCTCCTATCAGGATAAGTAAGGTACCACTTTCGTGTTTCAGGTTTCAGGTTAGGGCTTTGCAAAATGGCTATCGGTGATGAGCGTGAGCTCTCTCAGATGCTGGCTGACAGATGTGTCACCGAGCCACAGGTCACGTTCCTGGGGGATGCCCCAAGAGGATTCGGAAAATAGAGGAACAATAGTATCCTCGACTCAGTGATTTTTTTGTTTCGGATTCGGTTTTGCCAGCACATCAGGTTTTGCTGGCTAATCAGTCCTGGTCTCAGTATTGGACGTCCATTGCCTGTCTTTATTGTCTTGTCTTGTCTGTGTTGTGTGTCATTGCTTTCACTGTTTGTATATCTTTCATTTTGGGACAGAGCACTTCAATGCCTCTGTCCCTGACTCTTGTTCAGTGGACCAAAGTCCACTTAAGGGCTCAGAATCTTTCTGTTTCAGTAAAACGCCGGAACTGGCAGACTCTCCGTGCCTCAAAATGACCCACCTTTGGAGTCGGATGGCCCCTAAAGAAACTTTCTACTACCCACTAATTCAAAAAGTCAGAAATATTGTCTTTCAACTGGGGCCACATAGCCATCCAGATCAAAAGCCATATATCTTAACTTTGCAGGACCTCTGCAAATCTCCTCCTCCATTTGTGAAGCCTTTCCTTTTCCCTGCCCCCGCTCCTCCACCTTCCCCCATGATTCTATCTCTCAAACCCTCTGCTCCTCCTCCTCCACCCTTTGTTCTTCCTAAGTCTCAAGACTCAACTAGACTCTCCGCACCCTCCTTATCCCCTACCCTGTTCCCCCAACACCCAACACCCTCTACATGATTCCCTTGCTGCTGACTCAGCCTCTCCACCATTGGAGGAAGCTAGGCCGGCGCAGCGCCCTCCAGATTACTATCCGGCAGCACACAAAGCCACTCCTTCCCTGGACAAAGCTGGCCCCGGTAAAAGAACTCAAAGAACTTGCCGGCGTTGTCACACCTGCCTACTTGGGATGACTGCCAACAACTCCTACAGACTCTCTTCATGACAGAGGAACAAGAGAAAAACCTTCTGGAAGCTAAAAAAAAATATCCTCGGACAAGATGGGTGACCGACACCTCTTCCCACATCATCAAAGCCGGCTTCCCATTGAACCAACCGACTGGGACACCAACACGTTTGAAGGTAGGTAGCATCCGTCCACTTATTGCCGGGCTCTAATAGCGGGTCTCCAAGCAGCCGCTAAGGTGACCAACTAATTGGGCCAAGGTTAGAGAGATTATTCAAGGGCCTGATAAATCTCCCTCTATGTTTCTAGAGAGATTTATGGAGGCATATAGGAGATATACTCCTTTCGATTCTCAGGCAGAGGATCAAAAGCCATCTGTCATGATGGCCTTCATTGGGCAAGCTGCCCTGGATATTAAAAGAGAGTTACAATGCGTAGATGGATTACAAGATATGGCTT
Organism: Callospermophilus lateralis; assembly: GCF_048772815.1. Taxonomy (NCBI): domain Eukaryota; kingdom Metazoa; phylum Chordata; class Mammalia; order Rodentia; family Sciuridae; genus Callospermophilus; species Callospermophilus lateralis. The sequence goes on from NW_027514417.1 coordinate 132,725, forward strand.
TGAGAGATTTAGTCAGAGAAGCCTAAAAAAGTAAACTATAAGAGATAAACTGAGGAAGAGAAGGAACAAAGGAGGAAGAAAGAAAGGGAGCAAAGAGAGGATGCGAGAAGCAAAAGATAGACTAATGCATTGACTAAGGTCCTGGTCACAACAAAAAATAGGACAGAAATTAAGAAACAGGGATACAGGAAGGGATACCTGGGCACACGCCAAAAGAAACCCCTGGCCTCAGATCAATATGCCTACTCAAAAGAAAAAGGACACTGTGCCAAAAAGAGCCCGAGAATGAGACAGCCACACCAGCCAGACATTCTGACTCTGGAGGATGACTAAGAAAGTCGGGGCTCAGATCCTCTTCCCGAGCTCAGGGTAACTTTTGAAGTGGAGGGTACCCCAGTACACTTTGAAGTGGATACAGGGGCAGTATACTCAGCCCTTAAAGCCCCATTGGGCCCTCCATCAAATAAAAGGTCTCTATTTCAAGGGGCTAATGGCAGTAAATATCGGGCATAGACAACTAAGAGGATCATGGACCTGGGGAAAGGAAAAATCCATCACTCCTTCCTAGTAATCCCAAGATGCCCGGCCCTATTAATGGGCCGAGATCTGCTCACCAAGCTCTGGGCCAGAATGACTTTTATCCCTGAAGGCCCCAAATTGAAAATTATAAATCCTTCAGTAAAAACTCCTATAGTCACAGCTTTAACTGTCAGTAGAAGATGAATATCAACTCTTCACACCACACAAGACTGATCAAACAGGCACGTTACCCCAGAATTGGATAACATATTACCCAGATGCCTGGACAAAAACTGATGGCTTAGGCCTGCCCATTAAAAAACCTCCAATAACAGTGGAGTTAAAAACCTCAGCCTCTCCAATCAATGTCAAAAAATATACTCTGGGCAAAAATCTAAAGATGGGATAAGGCCCCATATTCAGAAATATCTGATCTTAGGGGTCCTAAGGCCCTGTTAATCAGCCTGCAACACTCCCCTGCTACCATTAAAAAATGCCAGGAACAGGGGACTATCACCCTGTTAAAGACCTACGAGAGATCAACAACAGAGTGCAGGACATTCACCGCATGGTACCTAATCTGTGCAATCTGCCTAGCACTCTGAACCCTGAGCAGAAATGGTATACTGTTCTGTACTTAAAAGATGCTTTATTTTGCTTGCCTCTGCATAAAGATAGTCAGTTGCTGTTTGTTTTCGAGTGGGTAGACCCAGAAACCGGAACGTCTGGTCAACTAACTTGGACTAGACTCGAACAGGGGTTCAAAAACTCCCCCACTCTCTTTGATGAAGCTCTCCACAGAGATATCAACAACTTCAGAACTATACACCCTGCTTCAACATGTGGATGGCCTGCTACTGGCAGCCAACACTAAGGAAAACTGTGAATCTGGGACCCAAGCACTATTATCTGAGCTTGCTAAACTGGCGTGTAGAGCTTCTGCCAAAAAGGCCCAAATTTGCCAGCATGAAGTAATCTTCCTGGGCTATTCACTTAGGGGCGGTAAAGGATGGCTCACTGAGCAAAGAAAACAAACTGTTGTGCAGATACCACACAGATCTAACAGCAGACAACTCAGAGAGTCTCTTGGGACTGCTGGCTTTTGCAGGTTATGGACACCTGGGTTTGCATCATTAGCTGCTCCTTTATACCCGGTGCTAAAGGGAGATGCCCATTTCCAATGAACCTCTGAGAACCAGGAAGCTTTTGATAACACCTAAAGACTCTGACACTGAACCCTCAACTTCACTGAGCTTAGCCTGCAATTTCAGAAAGCCCTACACTAAGTTAAAATGTATATCAACTCACTCACCTTGGTTCAAAGAAATTGCAGGCATTCCTGAAGGATCAAGAACAGAGTTTTCCACTAACCGATTCAAAGAGAAAGGGAAGAACTGAATGGGTAACAAAAGCCTGTCGGGTCTGTCAATTGGTTAATGCTTACACTTCCAAGCTTCTTGCAGGAAAGCACCTATGAGGAACCAGACCAGGACAATTCTGGGAATTGGGAAGTTGACTTTACTGAAATTAAGCCAGCAATGTATGGACTTAAATATCTCCTAGTCTTTGTAGATACATTTTCAGGATGGATTGAAGCATCCCCAACAAAAAAAAAAAAAGAAAAGAAAAGAAAAGAAAAGAAAAAAGAAAGAAAAGAAAAGAAAAGAAAAAAAAAAACCGGCCCAAATGGTGGTCAAAAAGATCCTGAAAGATATTTTTCCAAGATTCTGCCTGCCTAAGGTAATATGGGTCTGATAATGGGCCGGCGTTCATGGCCCAGGTAAGACAGGGGTTAGCCAGAATTCTAGGGGTTTATTGGAAGTTACATTGTGCTTATAGACCCCAGAGCTCAGGACAGGTAAAAAAATAAAAAGAACCATTAAAGTGACCTTAACGAAATTAAGCTTAGAAACTGGCATAAAAGATTGGACTATGCTCCTGCCTTCTGCACTGTTTCATGCAAGAAATACTCCCTCTGTTTCTTTGTCTAACCTCACCCCCTATGAAATTCTCTATGGTGCCCCTGCTCCAGTAAGGGACCTAACCCCAACTCTAAGACCTAACGATCCCTTCCACACCCCCTTGCCTGACAGACTTAAAGCTCTTGAAAGAACTCAGCGGTACTTGTTGAAACATCTGGCCCCTTCCTACCAACCAGGGTATGATGGGACTCCACATCAATATCAAGTAAGAGACCTCATCTACTAAAGACGACATCAGGTGTCATTCCTGAAACCCCGGTGTAAAGGACTATACCAGGTGCTACTTATAACACCTACAGTGGTAAAGGTAGACGGAATCACTTCCTGGATCAATGCCTCTCATCTCAAGCCTGCGCCATGTCCCCACTCTGGCTGGAAGCTGGAAAAGACTGGTAACCCTTTCAAACTGTGTGTTCGCCATGTGGATAAGGCTATAGACTCTCCCCTTGGCCACCAGTATTCCTAAGCATCATCAGCCCGTTCAGCAGCGATGGCTGATCAAAAATCCTACTAGACAACAAGTATGGTCTACCTCGAATACAGCCCACTGAGGGACCTGGTGGCCATCCCTCCACCCAGACATTTGTCAGCTACCTATAGGTCTTTCATATTGGGATAGCCCTGATGAACAGGATTCCACTAAAATTCCATTAAATCACTTTCGTACCATAGGTAATGTAAACCAACACTATGGATGTAGGGACACGTGAGCCAGATGCAGTTTGGCTAGCCTAGATTACTATGTTTGCCCGGCGGACTATCAAATCCACAAACAGCCATGGCTGTGTGGGGAAAAGCCGACTTCTTCTGTAAGTCATGGCGATCTGAGCATACAGGGGCTGCCTGCTGGAACCCAAACTCCTCATCAAATTCAGTACACAGCATTGGCCATATTACCAATTAGACAACCAAAATCCATGTCCCCCAGAGGGGTCTCTAGATCCTCAAATTCTGCATGGACTTTTTAACTTCGGCAAGTGCTCAAAAGGGTTGAAGGAAATTCCCCTATGTGCATGCCTTTTTCCTCCTTTGCTCACATCCTGAACTATGCTTCTCTAATAGATCCTCACCCTCAGATTTCTGCTCCAGACTCTCTGCTGTCACTTTCACCTCAGGAATTTGATTTCTCCCCTCCAATTACTAGATCAAAAACCCAAACCTCTACCCTTTCTCAGACCATTGCCCCCTTGCTGAGGTAGCAGGTACTTAGGTACCCCTAAACCCAGACACTCCTCTATTCTTCTGTCAGTGCCCACAATGGGTCCCAACAGGTCCTCTTACCTGCTAACCCAAAGCTCAAACCAGCTGAGAAGAGCCCTCAGACCCCTATCCGAGATGTAATAAAAATTACCTTTAAAGTTGCATTGTCAACACTGAATACAGGTTACTAAGAATTTAAAATCCCTCACAGGCTTTTTGAGATACTCACTCCCATCTTCCCCTCTGCTCTACTTGCTCTACTGCTCAAGTTTTTTTGCTAGCAAAATCCCAAACCCCGTTCCCAATAGTCTTTTAATCTCTCCTTCCTGATTCTCAGATCCATGGAGCTGCTCTCACCCCCTGCCTTCCACTCTTCCCCCTCTGTACCAAGACCACAGAAAATTCTTAAGTGACCTTCTCCAGAAGTCTTCACCATGACTGACTTTAGGACTTTCAGCAAAATAATCCCTATGAAAGAGTTCAATGTAGATAAACTTCCTCTTTTCTTGTTGCCCTGTTCTAGTTGCCACTGGCTGGAAAAATCAGCACTCCTAAGCTAGACACCCCTTACTAGTTTTTCACAAAATATGTGAACAAGGCCTCTGGCCTTGAGCTGGAGCTTCACAGAGATTGCTACATTTCTAAGATAAAGAAGTTACCAGCTGGGCTCCATTTTAACAGCTGGCAGGGAGAAAAAAAAAAGAGAAGACGAAAGCTCTCCCCCTCCCAGGTGTCCTTAAAAAGTTAACTTGCCAAAATAGAAGAAATAAAACAGAAACAAAAACTGCTTTTTGTGAACTTCTGCAGACTGTGATATTCTGAGCCCATTCCCTTACATGTTGGCTACAAAATTCTGAAACAACCTAAACTTGGGGTTCAGAGGATTAATTGATTACAACAGAAGCAATGCTCTCTACATCCTTTTGCAACCAAATAGGACTGCTTCCCTAGCTTCGGTGCTATCTTAGGTGCCTTTCCTTGTCTGTTCCTTCAACAGTATAATTCTATATACTTAATTATTGTTTATGTGTTCATAAAATGGTCAATAGATGTGATTAGTTATGTAATGGTGCAGATGTTTCCCAGAGTGCTCTATCATGACACAGGTTCATTTAAAGTTCAAATAGGGGGGGCATAAAACCCGGTTCCGCTGGGAACCTGTATCCCTCACTTTAGCTATCCTATTTGGAATAAGAGTTGCTGCAGGTGTGGGCACAGGAACCACTGACCTAGTCCATGGGACACAACAAATGACTCAATGAGAAGCAGCAATAGACCAAAGCTTAAAGATATTAAAAACCTCAATCCCAGCTTTACAGGAATCTTTAACCTCTCTCTCCGAAGTAGTTTCACAGAATAGGCGACGGTTGGACCTCCTCTTCATGAGAGAGGGGGCCTTTGTGCTGCAATGAGGGAAGAATTTTTTTTTTATGCTGACAATACTGGAGTTGTAAAAGAATCTATGAGTAAATTAAGAAAACGCCTTGAAGAGCGTCAACGAGAGACAGAGGCCCAAAAAGCTTGGTTTGAGTCTTGGTTCACACAGTCCCTTGGGTTAACTACGCTTTTATCTGCCTTGGCCAGTCGATTAATAATCCTCATATTATTGCCAACTGTGGGGCCCTGTTTGCTCAACCGTGTAGTTTCCTTTCTCCAAGCTCAAATTGGACAAGTTAAACTTATGGTAATCAGACAACAATATAACTCACTAGCAGACATAAAATGTGACACCCCCCAATGATCACTTTTTTGATTAAAAGTAACCAGAACAAGAAGTGGGAAATGAAAGGTTTATTAAATAGCTACTTGTCACTTCCTGTTTTTCTGTATGCTTAACAAAACACTGTTGAAATCTTGAGAACTGTTTTCTAATCTTGTTCCCAGAATGTGTTGTCCCCAACTGCCAAACTGCAGAATGTACTCCCTCACACATTTGCAAGCAAACCGCCCACTCACCCTGACCCATCAATAAACTTCACACCCTGCCTTCTCCAAAGAAAGTACATAAGCTCTGCTTAAGCTATTCTCAGGGCTCTCTGCTAAATTCAAGTGAGCTCTGAGCTGCAGCATGCTGGACCCCCAATACACACTTTGCTGTTGCATGAGACAGTCTCTTGGTGGTCTCTTCCTAAAATGCTCACTCGACCATTCCATTGGTACAATCATTAGTGTGAACTTTGCTTTTTGTGTCCAGAATATTACTGTGATAAAATGTATATGTAGGTCAGGTGACATGAGTATTTCTTCCACCATTTCTGGGAGGAATATTTTCAAGACCTAATAATTAGTATTGGGGTTATAAAGACGTGTACCCTGTGTCTATGGATATAGAGATAATGCATGAATAGACAATACTGTGTTTAAATAATATAACAGGTTACACTTTAAATAATGTATTGAATTGATATCTGAAAATATATAAGAAATCATTTATTGATATACAATCATTCATTCCAACCAGTTATACATCTAATGGTAATATTATGGTTATGGTTCATTATCTAGGGTGTGTGAGATTTCCTTCAAAAGTAATTATGAAAATCAAAAATAATGTGTTTGGAAAGAATTCTCATGAAAAGACCAGTCAAGAAACATGGAGAAATATATGTGTTCTGAAGTAGAAAGTGATTGAAAGTGAAACAAATGCCAATAAAATTGCAAACTTATGGATGAAATATATATCCAATGATGTGCATGAACTAAAGAAATAGTAATGTACAAGTGTTGAAAAAAATGAACTTCAAAATACACATCATGTCCCATAGGAGTCTACTTGCATTGATGTTAAACTGAGTCAGTTACTGTAGAAATATTAGGATTTGTATACACCATTCACTTAAGTTAGTTTTCAGTGTTGGAAACAAATAGGTATTCCAGGTGGATGAATATTTCTGAAAATAATCTTGTGAAAAGATTATTATAAATCCACATACATGAATATGAATGAATTTAGGAAATGTATAATAAGACACATATATTTCATATTTTGAAAAATCTGGAGAGAATATATATATATATATATATATATATATATATATATACACACAGATATTAAAAATTAGCACTATATGCCAATTGAAATTCACCATGAAATATATATTATCCACAGATCAAAAATATTTATTTTACTGAACATGGATTTATATATAATGTTGTTCAGCTAGGAAGCTCACCCATAGGGTGAATGTTCAGTTCCAACAGCGTTTAGGAGGAGTGATCTCTTCTCACAATTTGTATCTGCCTATTCAGGTACCACACAATAGTGTACATGTGGTACCAGGTAGGATTATACATGTGCTTATAAAAATACATGTGCTGAATACGCTACAGCGAAAGGGAGACAGGAATTCATATATTTGTTAACTTTAAAAACACATTGAGAACTATTTCAACAAAAAAATGAGTAGATTTATAACTCCTACTCTATATAATGCAAAAGGCAAGTCCAACTATACACTGTGCCTTTTCTGTACTGCTTGTATTTCAATTCTGTTTGGGTTATTTTTCTCCATCATATTAGGATTAGTAGACAGAGTTTAGTAGGGTATGGGGTAGTGTCAGTGTTTCAGTATTTCAAATGGAAAATTGGAAAATGAATCCAATGTGTATGCAAATATGTGCTACACAAAAATCCACCCACTCTCATCCAGAACAATTACTTGACATTACCTTCGCCCCAATTAAGACACAATTAGAGGAGAAGAGTTATAAAATTTGTGAATACATATCTGGAATGGAAATTGCTCAGGAGTTCACAAATTTGGAGGTGCAAGAGGAGTTTCCAAAAGTAAGGCACAGGATAAAACTCCACAATCATGGAGCTCTGTTGGCCTAAAGACTTCTTGAGAAACTTCCTCTGAGGTTGGGCACTTGAAATATATGTTGTTGTCAGGAGCTTTATCTTCCTTTGTAGTGAGACCATCAAAGCTGGGTCTGCATATATGTGACCTGGAGGACATGGTCTCTTATATTCCAATGAACATTAGGCAGCAGTGCTGAATTCTCTCTTAATAGATATCTGTGGCCACTGGGGGTTAAGTGTCTCTCCGTGTGGACTGTGAAGCTATTTGGTCATCCTCCACTTTTTGTGGTGTTTCTTGCTGCTGCATTGGGAGTTTGGTATTTGCTTCTCGAAAAACAAAAAGTTCAACTGGGACACAGTGCTGGAGGGAGTTCTGTCATGTGTCGTGTGTCAGGGTCTGCAGGAGAATGCACCAAATAGGCTTCTATCACACATAGGTTGCCCCCTTGACCATAGCAACCTGATTCTGAACATTGCCCTGAAATTTCTCCATATAACAAGATGCCTTTACATACAAGGTTCTGCTGGCTGCACCATGTCAGTCGCAACCCATTTGGAAGTAAATGGCAGATCCACATGGCCCCACCACAGATGTTTTATCACACACATGCACAACACTGTTCTATGACCACTAATCAGGAGGCTCCAACGTACTGACATCTCTGTTCTACACCATTATCATGAAACCCAGTCAATCAAGGCACTGTCTTGTACACTCGAATTAGCAACAGGACATCGAAGGTTCTCCAGTGCCACCTGGTCAAGGGAATTTCAAGAATGTCATGGTATTTATGTAGCCATTTTTCAAGGATGAAGTTGGAGGCACTGTGGGTTTTCATTCATTCAGGAACCATTAAAGGTTGAGGAAGATCATTTCAATGAAAGCTCTGGAGAAATTTCACAGGCAAGGCTTCCCAAAGAGTGGGCAAAAGGTTACATGAAGCCAGGCACATAGAGGTCTACAATGTGAGGTCCATGTGTGTTTTGACTCTCAAATATGGATTCCAAGGCTTTCAGAATAAAATCATATGGTATCATGGCTGAGATTCCCTGTGCTCTGTGGAAAGCCGCCCTTGGTCTAGATCTCAGTTTCCAAGGGCGACTCTCATGCGTGGCCTCCAAAAATGCCAACACAAATCATGGCAATTCTTCTCTGAGGTCAGTTCCACAACGCAGTCTCAAAGGGGAATCACATCAGAGTTTAAACCCCGATGGACCCAGTCATCTTTTCCAACCACCACACTAATGACCACAATTTAAACCAAAACACTTCCACATAGCCCTCATATTCTTCCATATAGATACTAATCATAACCTCTGGCTGGAGGTTTCCATGAGGGGCACATCCAAAGACAGTGTCCAAAATACGTTCTCTTGCCCTTCATTTGCCTAAAGTCATTGTGGCCGGGACACCTTTCCTGTGAACCAGGAGTGATCAAATAGGCCTGCTCTTAATACTGCTCTGATTCTCCAATTTGAGGCCTACTGACAGTCAGGTATAGATTCTTTATGTGATTTGGAGTCATGAGGAAACCCAAGCACCTCTGCAGGGCTTTGAAGTACTAATTTTACCCAAAGGATTCCTATTCTCACTTGATGGATGTCAGGAAACTAATAGAGAAAGGCAAGAAGCTTCATCCACTATAACTGATCTTTTTGCCATTTTGGTTTTGGATGCACACATGGCATCTTTTTTAGATCCATCTGGTTTTGAGAATCTAAGCCACAACCTGACACAGGGCCAAGATACTGATTCAGACACATCCATTTCCAAAGCAATTAAGGAAAGAGCCACAGGTGATGCCCATTCATTTCCATTTGAAAACTATTTTCTTCAGGCTTCACAAAGTGTGACCTGAGGCAAAGACCTTTCTGACATTCAGGGCAACAGAAAAATAGGTAAGTAAAAGGCCCAAAGCAGGGTTTCTCCACTGAGACTTTTCTATTCACACTGATATTTGAGTTTTCTGAGATGATCACATTTCCTTCAGCTATTCAGTACATGGCCATTTCACAGAGCTTGGAGGTGGTACATATCTTGGACACAAAACCATGAGCCTATTCTGGAGAGTTGAGAGAATTCAGGAAGAAAACTGAAACTTAGGAATATAATAGGTGTTTCACATCAATAAGGCTGCCCACTCTCTATTCATACATTGGGCAGGATGAATGCTGGGAGCTTTCTACTAGACACAACACATCCATTGATGCATTCTCTTTTCTATTGTCTACAACCACTGACACAGTAAGATACACAGACATAGAAACACTCGTCTTGCCAAACGACATACAAGAAACAGTCTACCCCAAAACAAACAAACCGACTTTCCTACCTATTCTCAGAACATGAGACAAAACCACATACTCACACCCACACTCAAAAAGGCACCTCCTTCCCCCAAGTAGGTCTCTGACTATATGGAGTGTCCTCTGACTGGTGAGCCATACTTCGTTCCCCCGAAATGGCCTGTACGGTCTCAGATCTTGTCTCCTTTTTCAACTCAGTGAAGTTGCCAGCAGCCAGTGGTGAGCAACTACCTACTTTCCCAGGAAAGGACCCTCTTCATAGCTATTCTGTCATTTGACCATCCTCACATCAGTAGGTACCAAGAAAGACTGACTATGTCCATGGTAAATACAAACAATTGAGCCCACTGGGACGGGGACTGGGACTGGCTCTGGGTGCCTGGCTTCCTGGATACCAAGTTCAGAGAGTTCCATCAACAAGGAAGTTAAGTAGGTCAATTCTTTCAGGAACTGAGTGAGGTCACTGCCGTGACAACCACTTTGTCCTAACAATTGCTTCAGTTGCTTCCAAGTGTCCCATGAGATGGAGGATGCCCCTACTTCCTGTGACACTTTCACAAGTTAGAATGGTATGTAAACCATAGGCACCCAGGAACAGCTCTCCACACAGGCCTGGTTTGGTCCATCTTCTCTACATTAAGAAGAGAGAGGCTGATTCAGACACATCCCTTCATTCTGACCAGGGTTTTTGCATTGGAAGATGACTTTTGCTCTCTTAGTTCCTCAATAGCTGCCTACATCTTATCCAGGGATCATTTCTGCATGGACATTTTAGGTTCTCAGCAGGTGGAAGATCCCCTACATTCCTGTATTGTAAGACGAACTCTGTACCTGCTCTTCTGTAAAGTGAGATTGAGAAAAGAGTGTATGGTTACGGTTAATAACAGGTTCTCTTTGGGTTCGGAATCATTGTGCAAGATGATTAATGGTATTGGGAACCTGCAATATTTTCAAGAATATACAGGGGAAATATAAGTTTGAAAACAGAAATCCAGGTAAGATTTGAAGCCCAGAAAGGCATTAGGCCTTTAAGTGGGATACTTAGCTTTGAATTATATTCTGCACAGATGTCTCAGATGAATCGATATACAATTGCCTTGTACCTTGGATGATTGAATGTCAAAGAGAACATCCAGTCAAAAAGTGATAGTCGGTACGATTAAGACGAAAATCGGTAGGTTTAGAAAGAAGAGTGAGTATAAGAGTGGGAACAAAAGTTCTTTAGCAATAGGCTTTCGGGTAGACAGTGAATGTAAATGTCAGCACATGTGAAGAGTCAGTCACAATAATGAACTGGGATAATATGTAGGGAAGCAGAAATCAATAGAGACATTAGGAAATCAGGCAAAGTATAAATTGTGTGGTAGGATTAGACATTTTCAAAAGGATTGAGGTTGAATATATAATCTTAGGAAGAAACAAATATGTATTCACCAATAGTATTGACATTAGAGAGCATTAGGCAACCTGGACATGGATGTTTTTAGTAATGCATGCTCACTTTCACTTAGGCTTTGGTACAATCATAAGTGTGACATTTTCATAATGTGTCCAGAATATTACTGTGATAAAATGTATATGTAGATCAGGTGACATGAGTATTTCTGACAACATTTCTGGGAGCTACATTTTGAAGATGAATAAATTAGTATTGGGGATACAAATAGATGTACCCTGTGTCTATAAATATAGAAATAATGCATGAATAGACCATACTGTGAATAAATAATAAAAGTGGTTCAAACTTTAAATAATGGATTGAATTGATATCAAAAAAATATACAGGGAATCTTATATTGATATACAATCATTCATTCCAATCAGTTACACATATAATGGTAAAATTAGGGTTATGGTATATCATGAAGAATGTGTGAGTTTTGCTTTAAAATGATTATGAAAACCAAAATGAATGTGTTTGGAAATAAGTGTCATGAAAAGACCATTCAGGAAACTAGGAGTAATACATGTGTTCTGAAGCAGGAAATGATTGAAAATGAATCAAATGCGTATAAATTTGTGAACTTGTGGATGAAATATATATCCTAGGATGTGAATAAACTGAAGAAATTGTAATGTACCAGTGTTGAACAAAATGAACTTCAAAATACACATCATGTCCGATAGATTTCTACTTGCATTGATGTTAAACTGTGTCAGTCACTGTAGAAATATTAGGATTGTATGCACCATTCACTTAAGTTAGTTTTCAGTACTAGAAAACAAATATGTTTTTCAGGTGGATGAATATTTCTGAGAATAATCTTGTGAAAAGTTGATTATAAATCCACATACATGAACATAAATGAATTTAGGGAGTGTATATAAGACACATATATTTCATATTTTGAAAAATCTGAAGAGTGTATATATATACAAAACACACACACAGACAATAAAAAGTAGCAATATATATGCCAAACAAAATTCATCATGAAATATATATCATCCATAGATGCAAAAATATTTATGTTACTGAACATGGATTTATGTAAAATGTTGTTCTACTAGGAAGCTCACCCATAGATTGAATTTTGAGTTCCAACAGCGTTTATGGGGAGTGATCTCTTCTCACAATTTGTATCTGCCAAGTCAGCCTCCTCACAAGAATGTACGTGTGATTCCAAGTAGGATTCTATATGTGCAGATAAAAATACATGTGTTGAATAGGCTACAGAGAAATGGAGACAGGAATTCACATATTTGTTAACTTTAAAAACACATGGAGAACGATTTCAATTAAAAATTAACTAGATTTATAACACCTACCCTATATCATGCAAAAGGCAAGTCCAAATATACACCATGCCTCCTCTGAACTGCTTGTATTTCTATTCTGTTTGGGTTATTTTTCTCCATCATATTAGGATTAGTAGTCAGAGTGTAGTAGGGTATGGGTTAGTGTCAGTTGTCCCGGCCGGCCGCACACATCAATGTGGGCAAGGAACCTAGTTGGGGAGGAATGAAGGGACAAGAGACACGAGAGATTACAGCAAGACTGGAGTTCTAATCATGCTGCAAACTTTTATTGTTCTCACATGGGAATATATAAGTTGTGGATGGGAAAGCTCTCTTATCGGCAGTTGCTGGATGTCTTCAGAAAGTTTGATAACCTCAGGATGTTGCAGGAAGACAGATGGCCGCAGGATGTCTCAGGGAGATAGATGGCTGCGGGATGTCTCCCAGGCAGGATATTTCCCAGGGGGCTGTTTCTTTTCAGTGTCAGGCTATTCTTTGAAGGAGAACTTCCTTCTAGCCCCTGACCTCTCTTTCTTATATTAAATATTTGACCAAACCTTACCGGCCAATGTTTTAGGGGGTGATAGAGGCTCTGTTTCTCTAGCAGGCCTTAGAATATCTCCTGATTCGAGAGAGCATGTTTACTAGGAGATTTCGTGGTGGCCTTGGCATGTTTTGGGAGGAGACGGCTTTGAGGGGGAAGCAGGCTGACCACCATGCACCAGAGCGTGTCACTAAGAGGTCTTCTGTTTTGGGATCCGTGGATACATCCTCCTGCAGTCCATCCTGCACCCTCCGTTATTATGGCCTAACGTCCTCACTCCATGGGTGCATCCTCCCCCAAGTGCAGGGGCCCATGGAGGACGAACCCTTATGGCAATGGCAGAAGATGGTTGGTCAGAGCTGTTACTTATAGTTTAATGTAAGAAAGAGAGATCTGTGGGGATGTAAACTTAAGAAATAAGCCTGTGAGAAGGGTAGAACATCCTTTTAAATGTTGGCAGCATGGTCTTCCATCTCCAGGCGATGATAGTGGACCTGTATGGGCTTAGAGGCCAAAATATTAATCTGTTCTATAATAAATTGTACAAGCCTGTTTATAATGCAGGGTCCTATGGACACCATTAAAAGTAAACCCAACAAAGGGCCTAATAGGGGAAGAAGGTAAGGTAGAAATCCATTAAACCCAGTCCAGAGGGCATTTTCAAAAAGTTCCCTTCACCTCTTTTCTAGATCTTCTTGAAGCTGCTTAATTTTAGTGCGTACTATGGCTGATTTATTGGCATTAAAGCAGCATCGTTCCCCTAAGGCCAAGCAAATACCTCCCTGGTTAGCTGTCAGTAAATCTAAGCCTTCTCTGTTTTGAAGGAACACTTCTGCCAGGGAGTCTACTAGGTCCTGCAAATCTTTAATGCTTCCTGATAGAGTTTTTACATCATTGATAAGTTGTTGAGGCAGGCGACACTAAGAGTGTATAGCCATGCCTAAGCCAGCTGTACCTGTGGCCACAGTAGCTGTTATTCCAAGGCTGGCAACGAGTGGTAAGGCCTGTATTGCCCGCCTGTGTCTTTTGACTGAGGTGTCTAGACTAGGAATGCATAGAGTTTCGTCTCCTGGGACAATAGTTATATCAGGGAGTAATAAGGCAAGAACACAGCCAACGGTCCAATTCGATGGAAGCCTCGGGAAGGCCGAGTTTCCTCCACACATAAAAACTGTGCCATTGGAGGGACAAAGAGATGGGGTGGATGAGTAATAGTTTTGTACTGTTGAGCAATTTCCAAAGGAAGTAACTCCAACATCAATATCATAGGTATTATTTTGCATCGCGCCTAAAAGACATATTGTAAAAGTGCCTATAGACTGTACTTTTAAATGAAATCTGGGTTGGCATGTATTTTCATCGTCTATGATAGAATTAATAGGAACTGCCATAGGCATGATTGCCCCTGTTGTCATGGAGAGCCAGCAATCACCAGCAAAGTTGGGGTTGGAATTATTAAGCAAGGAGAAGGTAGTTTCCAAAATATCTAATGTATTGTTATCTAAACCTGGGAGCTGGCATTTTGGCTATATTAAGGGATGATATGTGAGCTCAGGGATTTGGGGTTTCAAAAGTTTGATTATCTGAGGATGCTTGACAGCATAAGGGAATCCTCCACCATCAGTGACCCCTGTAGGTGCCTTAATGGGGCAGCAGGAGGGTTTACCAACAGGGCCTTGGCACCCAGCTGACTGTAGCTTGGTGTATTTGCCTTCTCCTCCCCGGTCAAAAAGAACGGGGGTATAATGAATAGTGGTCCCTCCTGCTGCATGAGTTTTACTTAGGGAGGCTTCAAAAAATTGTTCTCCCTGCTTGTTAACACAAATTGAGGCCGACGCATAACAAGTGGCATGCATCGCTTGGGTATGCGTTCAAGTTGCAGAACAATTATGGAGAGCTTTACTTGTACTAGGGGGAATTATCTTTGGCTTGTTAACACATACCAATTTAGGCTGATGAACTCCTCTGAGTTTATGGTCAACCTCGGCACGGAGGTAAGCCACCTTAGTCACGCAGTCAGCAGTCTGGGTCAAACTAGTGGGAGCCTGAGTCCAAGATCCTCCCTTGCGTTCACAGGGAGGGCCAAAAAGGTACTCCATGATGTTGGAAGGTGGAGGGGCAAAGCCTCCGTGTACAATCCTGTTCAGCAGAAGTGCCTTAAGTAGGATCCTCACACAGATTGTTGGCTGCATCTGAAAAAGAGGAAAACTTGTCCTCAGGGGGAGGGCCTCCATCCCCGTGTTGAGGTAAGCCATTAACCTTTTTAACCAGGCGTTCTGGTAACCATCTTGGGGCTGCTTGCTCTTCGTCCAAAACACAAGCTGAGCCTCGTCCACAGATGAGGACAGGACCTGGGCGTTTCCATTTATTTGTAAGGGGATTGTGCCACATAACAGGTGGGGGAACAGAATTGGACGAGGATTGCCTGTGTCAGTCTGCAGCCGAATGGCCTTCATTGTCTAGGGAAAGAAAAATAAGGGCAAATAATGCATGATTAAGGCGATGCCTGTGAGTGGTAAATACAAGTGCAGAAGCATTAATGCGGGTTAGCCAAGTATTTAGGTAAGGTGGGCACGTTCCACAATGCCTGAGGCTTGTATGGAATTCCAGTAGTATGCCAAATTTGCGAGGTAGCACAAAACTGTTTAAACTTGGCACTGGTATATGCAGGACAATTATCTTTTTTTAATATGTATTGGTTTACCCATTACAGAAAACGCTGAAACAAGATGAGAAAGGACATCTTTGATAGCCTCTCCAGAATGTGGTGATGCGAAAATAAGGCCACTGAAGGTATCTACAGAAACGTGTACATATTTGGTTTTTCCAAATTCAGAAAAATGAGTAACATCCATTTGCCAAAACTGATTGGACAGTAATCTTCGGGGGTTAACTCCCAAGTGTTGAATGGGGAGGGAGACAGGGCAACCAGGGCATGCTTTTACTATTTCTCATGCCTGTTGCCTGGTAATTTTACATAGTTATCGAAGGTTCTGGGAATTTAGATGGTGAAGATTGTGTAACTCCGTGGCCTTTTGAGTGCAGCCAACAAAAATTGGAAAGATGAAACGAGTTGCTGCATCAGCTTTGGCATTACCTTGTGTTAGAGGGCTGGGAAGATCAGAGTGTGCCCTGCTGTGTCCTAAGAAAAATGGGTGTTGTCTGGCCTGAATTAGCTGCTGAAGCTGGTGAAACCGATGGGCGACATTGGAAGAAGCCTTAATGGTGGGTGAAATCTCAAGCAGGCGCACAGAATGAGCAATGTAGGCACTGTATGTATAAATATTAACAGGATTATCAAAAAATGTTTTAAAAACTTGTGTTATTGCAAACAATTCCACAAACTGTGCTGAATGATAGACAGTATCAAAGGTGTTAGGCTGGTTATTGACAACAAAGACTGCTCGGCCATTACTGGAACTCTCTGTAAAGACAGTAAGGGCTTGAGGAATGGGAGCCTTTTGAGTAATTTTGGCAAAAATAAATGGATGTAACTGGACAAAATGTAAAAGGGGGTCATTGGGTAGGTGGTTATCAATTGTTCCCAAAAACCCTGATAAGGCAATACGCCATTCATCCTCCGTCTGTAGTAAAAATTGGATTTGGTCTTTAGTATATGAAATTAAAATATTATCATGGTCTTTGCCAAAATGTTGTCGAGATAGCAAACGACTTTTAAAAATAATAGAAGCTACCTGAGCAAGAAAATCAGTAATAACCTTGGAGAATGTGGTGGGTAAATGGACCCAAAGCAAAGGCAGCCTTTATTTCTAAAATGTGTATTTCGTTGCCAAAATATTCCTGTGGGTGTATGAGGAGTGTGTAAAATAACCAGAACCAGAGGAAGGTTATAAGAATGTTCTGTAAAAAACTGTTTGGCAATGGCTTCTGTGACTTGGTTTAATGCCTGTCATGCCTCGGGAGTAAGTTTTTGAGGGGAGGAGGGGTGGGAATCACCTCTCAAAATATCATTAAGGGACAAAAGTACACAAGGTGGTAATTTTAAATATGTTTTTAGCCATTGAATATTCCCCAGGAATTTTTGAAAATCATTAAGGTTGTGAAGATGGTCCACCCATAGTGGTATCTTAGGAATTTGGATCTGATTATCTTGAAGTTTAAGGCCCAAATAGGTATAACAGTCCTGTTTTTTAACCTTATTAGGAGCTATCTGTTGTCCCAAGGAAGTGAGGATTTTGTAAATGTCCAAGTAACAATTATTAAGGTCATGGTTATTAGGTGCAGCAATTAACAAATCATCCATATAATGTAAAATATAAATTTGTGGCCATAGCTCTCTCACAGGGTCTACTGCTTGAGCAACGTATTTTTGGCAAAGACTAGGGCTGTTGGCCATACCTTGGGGAAGAACCTTCCATTGAAATCTCTGCATAGAGCCCTGAAAATTAATGCAAGGGAGACTAAAGGCAAAATAGGGTCTATCCGCAGGATGTAAAGGAATGGTAAAAAAACAATCTTTTAACTCAATAATCATTTTACAATAGTTTTTGGGAATAGCCACTGGTGTGGGAATGCCTGGCTGTAGTGCTCTTATTGGGCACATAGCTTTATTAATGGCAAACAAATATTGTAAAAGGCACCACTTGCCTGATTTTTACTTGATAACAAAAATTGGAGTATTCGATGTTGAGGTTGAGGGCTCTACATGGCCGGCTGCCAGCTGTTCCTGCACTAACATGGAGGCAGCCTCCATATTTTCTTGGGTAAGTGGCCATTGATTCACCCACACAAGAGTCTGAGTTTCCCAAATAATTTTATCTCCATGGGGTACAGGAAAGTCAGAGACCGACACTAAAAATCCGAATACCCAAGTCCATATGTATTTGTTTTTTGTATGGGTTTTATTGGCTCAACCAGTCCTTGTCTCAGTCTCCCAAGGCCTGTACCAGGGACAAAATTTATATGAAGCATTTGATGAGTTACCATGGAATTGGGACTGGCATGAATAACTTCCATTTGACTCAAAATATCTTGGGCCCATAGGTTAACAGGGAGGTCAGGAACAACGAAAAGAGTGACAATTCCCTTATTACCCTCTTTATAAGTCCAGCTAAGAGCCGTAGAGCTGACCAGAGGATTTTTTGACTGTCCTATCCCTTTAAGGTCAGTCAAGGATGAGGTGAGGGTCCAAGCTGATGGCCAATATTTTTGAGAAATAATTGTGTCATCAGCTCCAGTATCTAGAATTCCTTGGAATTCCTTTCCTTCAATAAGTAAGGAAATTGTGGGTCTTTTGTGAGAAACGGGTTGAACCAAATTTACATCAGAGCAGCCCAAGGAGGCAGTCCCCTGCGGTAGGTTTGGGCGGTGGAAGTGCCTCCTGGATTCAAGGGAAGGAGTATTAACTGTGCAAGACTTGTTCGTGCTGGGATGGCCACAACTCCATTAATAGCTGTGGCCAGTATTTTTTTCTCCAGTGAAATCATTATTATTAATGCCATGGAAGACCTGAACACCATGTAAGTTAGTAGAGGCTCTCCCAAAAATAAGGGCACACATATGAGATTGAGGGGGACCCATAATTCCAGTGGGTATTATCTGGGGTCCTTGCATTGAGTCCAATATAGTATCGGTGGTCGCAGAGAGGTCCAATCCTGCGCTGCCTGGAGTGGCTAGTTGGAGGGAGGCAATTGTGGAGAAGAATTTTGAGGTAGGTTGGGAGTTTGGGAGGGAACAAATCTTATTGCCCCTGGGTTTGTCCTGGGGGATGTCGTGGCCCGGGGCTGGCCCCGCAGGGAGTTTCCCAAGAAGCAGGAAAAAATAGGCTGTCTGAGGGCATTTGTCTTAGATCTACACTCACTGGCCCAGTGATGACCTTTACCACATCTAGGGCAAAGGATAGCTTGGGGCGGTATAGCCCCAGTTGAAGGAGACGCTATTCCTAGGCTTTTTTTGCCTGTCGGACACTTGCGTGCAAAATGGCCAGGTTGTTTACAAGTAAAGCAAGTACGTGTGCCAGGATTGTAAAAGGTCTTGGTAAAGGTGGCACCTAGGGCAAGACCCATGGCATGGGCTGCACCTACCCCTGCATAGAGTCTAATAAAGTCAGAAAGTTTCCCTTTATCCTTATGTGGTTGAAGAACATCCTGACATGCCGGGTTGGCGTTTTCAAAGGCAAGATGTTTTACAAAAGCGCTTTTGCTTTCGCTTGGTCCAAGCAAGCATTCCACAGCTAGGTTAAGCCGGGGAACAAAGTCGCTATAAGGCTCGTCGGGCCCTTGTCAAATTTTTGCCAGGGAAGTGGTAGCCGAGGCTATTGAGGGAGGTGTCTCCAAGCATGTAAGCCAGCCATCTGAATCTGCATCAAAAGTCCAGCAGGGAAATGTGCCTGTTTAGTTTTATTGTCAAAAGGCTCATTGCCCACTAGCTTAACATAAGTCCTGGATTTAGAGAAGGCCTTAGTTAAAATTTTTTGAGCAGTTTCTCGACAGTGCTCTTTGAAATCTGCATTCCATAACAGGAAGTCTCTGGCACTGAGGGTAGCTTGGTCTAAAAATTTCCAATCATTGGGAGTAAGTCATTGTGTGCTGTGGCTTTCTAATAAAGCCAACGTGTAGGGTGCAATGGGGCCATAGTGAGCACAAGCCTTTTTAAGTTTTTCAGGAAAATGCAGGCTTAATTTTTTGTAGACTCTGGGTTCCTACCTGCCTAGGGCTGAACTCCTCATCCTCTGAGTCCTGATCTCCTTAATCCATTTCCCCTCTTCCTCCTCTTTATCCTCGTCTAATTCTTTGACCTCAGCCTGGGCAGGCTTATCTATCAGACTGGTGGTGACTGGGAAGGCGAGCACAGGTCAATGGAGTGGCTTCGCCTTTGTATTAGACCACTGTAGGCCAGTTGCTTTGACTCCATACCTAAGGCTAATGAAGAGAGCTCAGAGTGAAGGGATCTTAATTCTTTTAAAGGTTGGATCTGTTCCTGTGTATGTTGAAAGGATGCTCACAAAGGAGCCAGTTTAGGCAAGGGAAGTGGGGAGAAAATATCAGGGGGGGGGCATTTGTTCCCTGAAGGGCCAGAGCACAAAAGGCAGGAGGGATATAGGAGGGAGGTGGATGTGTAAGTCCTATAAGCTGTGGCAGGGTCTTGAGAGGTGGAGGGTCTTCTGAATGGTAGCGAGCTGCTTCCTTCTCCAAGGTAGCCTCCTCTACAGGGGTCAATGAGTCTCCGGTATTTAAAACTGGATAAAGGCAGTTGGTAATCATTGGAGCCTTATTCATTAGGGTGGTATTTTGAGGGGGACCAGGAAGGTTCCCACGGTCCTGGGGAGCCTGAGAAGGGTCTATGTCTATACTAACTGATGGGCATGCCGAGGGGATATGAGAAGTATTTGCATAGTCTCTTTCCCAACCTTGACAACTTTTAAGGTACCATTGTCAAAGGGTGAACTTTTAAGAATTCTATTAATTAAGTTCCAGTAAGAAAAGGTGGAAACAGGCACTTTTTCTGGGCCAAAGGATTCATAATAATCTTTTAAACAGTCTCCTACTCTAAGCCATCTTTTACCATCAATGGTCCTTTCAAGAGGAAACCATGGACACTGCTCTCTTATGTGTGAAAAGAAAAAAAATTTAAGTCTTTTTTCTTAATACGCGCCCCCATGTCTGGAAGGACTCCTTGTAGCCTGACAAAAACAAATCATGTGACGAAACTGCTTGCCCCATGGTGGGTCAATCACCGTGTGTCATCCCCACCCTCCTCCTGGATCTGTCTCTTGGTGGTGTCTTCTGCGGTTATTGCAAGCTCCGCTTGACCAAATCTTCCAGGAGGACGGGGTCCCCCTCAATCAAAAGCTCGAGCCCCAGTCAGTGGGCGCCAGATGTCCCGGCCGGCAGGACACATCAACGTGGGCAGCGAACCTAGATAGGGAGGAATGAAGGGACAAGAGACACGAGAGATTGCAGCAAGACAGGAGTTCTGATCAAGCTGCAAACTTTTATTGTTCACACAGGGGTATTTGTATGCTGGATGTGGGAAATCTCTCTTATCGGCACTTCCTAGATGTCTTCACAAGGTGAGATAACCTCAGGAAGTTTCAGAAAGACAGATGGGCACAGGATGTCTCAGGGAGACAGATGGCTACAGGATGTCTCCCAGACAGGATGTCTCCTGGTGGCTGTTTCTTGTAAGTGTCAGGCTATTCTTTGAAGGAGAATTCCTTCTACCTCTGACAGTCAGGGATTCAGTATTTCGAATAGAAAATTGGAAAATGAATCCAATGTGTATGCAAATATATGCTACCCAAAAGTCTTCCCACTCTCATTCAGAACAATGCCTTGACATTACCTTCACCCCAAGTAAGACACAATAAGAGGAGAAGAGTTAGAAAATCTGTGAATACACATCTGGAATGGAAAATGCTCAGTAGTTAACAACCTTGGAGGTGGTAGAGGTGTTTCGAAAAGTAAGGTACATGGTAAAAACTCCACAAACATGAAGCTCTCTTGGCCTAAAGACTTCTTGAGAAACTGCCTCTGAGGTTGGGCACTTGAAATATATGTTGTTGTCAGGAGTTTTAACTTCCTTTGTAGTGAGACCATCAAATCTGGGTCTGCTTCTGTGTGTCCTGGAGCACATGGTTAATTTTTTTCCAATAAACATGAGGCAGCAGGCCTGAATTCTCTCTTTGTAGGTAATTTGTTGCCATTTGGGGGCAAAGTGTCTCCCAGTGTGGACTTTGAAGCCATTTGGTCTTCCTCTACTTTTCATGGTGTTTCTTGCAGCTACACTGGGAGTTTGGTATTTGCTTCATGAAATACGAAGAGGTCAACTAGGACAGAGTGCTGGAGGGAGTTCTGTCACGTGTGTTGGTTAAGGGTCTGCAGGAGAGTGCACCAACCAGGCTTCTATCCCACATAGCTTGCCCCCTTGACAATAGAAATCTGATTATATACATTTCCCTGAAACCTCTCCGTATAACAAGATGCCTTTACATACAAGGGTATGGGGGCTGCACCATGTCAGTCACAAACCATTTGGAAGCCAATGGCAGATCCACATGACCCCATCACAGATGTTTTAACAAACACCTACACTCCACTGCTCTAGGCTGAATACTCATCGGGCTCCAAATTACTGGCATCTCTGTTCTACACGATTTTCATGAAACCCAGTCAATCAAGGCACTGTCTGGTACACTCATGATCATCTATAAGACATCCAAAGGTTCTCCACTGACACCTGTTCATGAGAATTTCAAAAATTTAATGGTATTTATCTAGCCTTTTTTCAAGGATGAAGTTTGAGGCACTGTGGGGTTTAATTCATTCAGGAACCATTAAATGGAGAGGAAGCTCATTTCAATGAAATCTCTGGAGAATTCTAACAGGCAATGCTTCCCAACGACAGGCTAAAAGGTCACATTAAGCCAGGCGTTTGAGGTCTACAATGTGTGATCCTTTTGTGTTTTGACTTGCAACTATGGCTGCCAATTCTTTAAGAATAAAATCATGTGATATCCTTCCTGAGATTCCCAGTGCTCTGTGGAAAGCCACCCTGGGCCTTGATCTCAGTTTCCAAGGGCGACTCTCATGTGTGGCCTCCTAAAATCCCATCACAATACATGGCAATACTTCTTTGAGGTCAGTTCCATAACTCAGTCTCTAAGGGGAATCACACCAGTGTTCAAGCCCAGGTGGCCTCAGTCATCTCTTCCAACGGCCACAAAAATGACCACAATTAAAACCAAAACACTCCCACATGGCCCTCATCTTCTTCCATATAGACACTAATCATAACCTCAGGCTGTAGGTTTCCATGAGGGCCAAAGCCAAAGACAGTATCCAAAATAAGGTCCCTTTCTTTCATTTGCCTAAAGTCAGTGTGGCAGGGACACCCTTCCTGTGAACCAGGAGTGATCTAAGAGGCCTGCCCTTAATACTGCTCTGATTCTCCATTTTGTGGCCTAATGACTGTGGGGTTTAGATTCCTTATGTTAATTGGGGTCATGAGAAAACCCAAGCAACTATGGCCTAGCCTCTGTAGTGATTTGAAGAACTCATTTGACCCAAAGGATCACTATTCTCAAAGATGGAGGTCAGGAACCTTACAGAGGAAGGTGAGAGACTTCATCCACAATGACTGCTCTTTTGGCAATTTTGGTTTTGGATGCACACATGGGATTTTTTTAGATCCATTAGGTGCTGAGAATCTAAGCCACATCCTCACACAGGGCCAAGAAGCTGATTCAGACACATCCCTTTCCAAAGCAATTAAGCCAAGAGCCAAAGGTGATGCCCATTCACTTCCATTTGAAAACTCTTCAGTCTTCACAAAGGGGTGGCCTGAGGCAAAGACCTTCCTGACATTCAGGGCAATAATACAATAGGTAAGCAAAAGGCCCAAAGCAGGGTTTCTCCACTGGGACTTTCCTGGTCACACTGATATCTGAGTTTTCTGAGATGCTCACCATTGCCTTCAGCTATCCAGTACATGGCCATGTCACAGAGCTTAAAGGTGGTACATATCTTGGACACAAAACCATGAGCCTATTCTGGAGTTTGGCCAAAATTCAGAAAGAAAATAGGAACTTAGGAAGATATTAAGAGTGGCCGATCCATATGGCAAGCCGCAGACCATTCATAAATAGGACAGGATGAATGCTGGTAAAATTTCTACTAGATAGGACATATGTATTGATGCACTCTCTATTCTAATGTCTACAACCACGGACACAGTGGGATACACAGACATAGAAACACTCGCCTTGTCAAAAGACTTACTAGAAACATTTCACACTAAACCAAACAAAACGACTTTCCTACCTATTCTCAGAACATGAGACAAAATGACAAACCCACACCCACACCCACACCCACACCCACACAGACCCCCAAGTAGGTCTGTGAAAATATGGAGTGACCTTTGACTGGTGGGCCATAACATATTCCCCCATAATGGGCTGTCCTGTCTCAGATCTGGTCTCCGTGTCCAACTCTGTGAAGCTGTTAGGAGCCAGGGGAGAGCCAGTACCTTCTTTCTCAGGAAAGGCCCCTCCTCAGACCTTCCTGGCATTAGGCTATCCTCACATCAGTAGGTACCAAGAAAGGCTGTCTCTGTCCTTGGAAAATCCAAACAAGTTTGAACACTGGGACATGAACTGGGACTAGCTCTGGGTGCCTGACTTCCTGTATCCCAAGTTCAGAGAGTTCCTTCATCAAGGAAGTGAGGTGAGGTCACTTCCTTCAGGAACTAAATGAGGTCACTGCCTTGACAACAACTTTGTCCTAAAAGTTGCTTCTAAGAGTCCCATGAGATGGAGGATGCACCTACTCGCTCTGACATTTTCACAAGTTAGAATGGTATATCAACCATAGGCACCCGGGAACAGCTCTCCACACAGGCCTGGTTTGGTCCATCTTCTCTACATTAAGATGAAAGAGGCTGATTCAGACACATCCCTTCATCTTGACCAGGTTGTTTACCATGGAAGTTGACTTTTCCTCCCTCAGGTCCTTCATAGCTGCCTACATCTTCTCCATGGATCATTTCTGCATGGACCTTTGAGGTTCTCAGCAGGTGGAAGTTTCCCTACACTCCTGTATTGTAAGGCCAACTCTGTCCCTGCTTTTCTATAAAGTTAGATTGAGGGAACAGTGTATGGTTTGGGTAATAACAGGTTCGATTTTGTTAGGAATCATTCTGAGCGATGAATAATTTTATTGGGAACCTGCGATATTTATTAAATTATATTGGTAAAATATATGTATGAAAACAGAAATCTAGGATTTGAAGCCAAGAAGGGCATTGGGCCCATGATTGGGATACGTAGTGTTGAATTAGGTTCTGCACAGATGTCTCAGATAAATCCATTTACAATGGCATAGGACCTTGTACATTGGATGATTGAATGAGGAAGAGAACATCCAGTCAAAAAGGGATAGTCGGTAGGATTAGGTAGATAGTGGGTAGGTTTAGGAAGAAGAGTGAGTACAGGATTTGGACAGAAATTTCTTTAGCAATAGGGTTTCAGTTAGAGAGTGAATGTAAATGTCAGCACATATGAAAATTCAGTCACAATGATGAACTTTGAAAAATATGTAGAAAAGCAGATAATAATAGAGACTTTAAAAAATCTGGCAAAGTATAAAGTGAGTGATAGGATTAGACATTTTGTACACTGTTGAGTTTGAATATATAATCTTAAGAAGAAACAAATATGCAGTGACCATTAGGATTGACATTTGAGAGCATTAGGAAACCTGGACATGGATGCTTTTAGTAATCCATGTTCACTTTCCTTTTAGGCTTTGGTACAATCATAAGTGTGACCTTTGCATTTTTTGTCCAGAATATTACTGTCATAGAATGTATATGTGGATCAGGTGACATGAGCATTTCTTCAAGCATTTCTGGGAGTAAGGTTTTCAAGAGCTATAAATTAGTATTGGGGGTACAAAGAGGTGTACCCTGTGTCCATGAATATAGACATAATGCATGAATAGACCACATTTTGAATAAATAATTTAACTGTTCCCACCTTAAATAATGCATTGAATTAATATATGAAATATTATAAGAAATCTTGTATTGATATAATATCATTCATTTCAACCAGTAATACATCTAAATGTAATATTAGGGTTATGGATTATCATGAAAGGTATGTGATTATTGCTTCAAAAGTGATCCTAGAAATCGAAAATAATGTGTTTGGAAAGAAGTCTCATAAAAAGACCAGTCAAGAAACATGGAGGAATACATGTGATCTGAAGAAGAAAATGATTGAATGTGAAACAAATGCCTATAAACTTGCGAACTTGTGGATGAAATATATATCCCATGATGTGAATAAATTGAAGAAATAGTAATGTACCAGTGTTGAATAAAACGAACATCCAAATACACATCATGTCCCATAGGAATCTACTTGAATTGATGTTAAACTAGGTCAGCTACTGTAGAAATATTAGGATTTGTATCCACCATTCACTAAAGTTAGTTTTCAGTACTAAGAAACAAATATGTATATCAGGAGAATGAATATTTTGAGAATACTCTTGAGAAAATTTGATTATAAATCCACATACTTGAATATGAATGAGTTAAGGGAGTTTATAATAAGACACATATTTCATATTTTGAAAAATCTGGAGAATTTATATATATACATACACATACACACACACAAACACACACTGATATTAAAAATAGCATAATATATGCTATAGGAAATTCACCATGAAATTTATATCATCCAGAGATCCAAAAATATTTATTTTATTTAACATGGATTTATGTATAATGTTGTTCAACTAGGAAGCTCACGCATAGGTTGAATTTTCAGTTCTAAAGCGCTTAGGAGGAGTGATCTCTTAAAATTTGTATCTGCCAAGTCAGCCACTTCACAAGAATGTACGTGTGGTATCAGGTAAGATTCTATAATTGCATGTAAAAATACATGTGCTGAATAGGCTACAGAGACAGGGAAACAGGAATTCACATATTTGTTAACTTTAAAACAAATGGAGAAATATTTTAACAAATAATTGACTAGATTTATAACTCCTACCCTAAATAATGCAAAAGGCAATTCCACTATACACCATGCCTTCTCTGAACTGCTTGCATTTCTATTTTTTTGGTTTATTTTTCTCCACCTTATTAGGATTAGTTGTCAGAGTCTAGTAGGGTAGGTGTTAGTGTGAGGTATTCAGTATTTTGAAAGGAAAATTGGAAAATGAATCCAATGTGTATGTAAATATGTGATACACAAAAATCTTCCCACTCTCATCCAGAACAATGCCTTGACATTACAATCGCCCAGAGTAAGACACAATTAGATGAGAAGAGTTAGAAAATCTGTGAATAAATATCTGGAATGGAATATGCTCAGGAGTTCACAACCTTGGAGGAGGTAGAGGAGATTCCAAAAGTAAGGGACAGTGTAATCATTCCAAAAACATGGAGCTCTGCTGGCCTAAAGACTTCTTGAGAAACTGCCTCTGAGGTTGGGCACTTGGAATATATGTTGTTGTCGGGAGCTTCAGCTTCGTTTGTAGTGAGACCATCAAATCAGGGTCTTCATCTATGTGACCTGAAGGACATGGTTTCTTATTTTCCACTGAACATGAGTCAGCAGTGCTGAATACTCTCTTTGTAGGTAAACTGTGGACACGGGGGGCTAAGTGTATCCACATGGGCCTGTGAAGCTATTTGGTCATTCTCCACTTTTCGTGTTTTTTCTTGGTGCTGCACTGGGATTTTGGTATTTGTTTCACGAAATACAAAGAATTCAACTGTTACTCTGTGCGTGAGGGAGTTCTGTCACGTGTGGTGGGTCAGGGTCTGCAGGAGAATGCACCAAACAGGCTTATATCCCACATAGTTGCCCCCTTGACCATAGCAACCTGATTCTTAATATTTCCCTAAAACCTCTGCATATAACAAGATGCCTTTACATTGAAGGGACTGCTGGCTGCACCATATCAGTCACAAGCAATTTGGAAGCCAAAGGCAGATCCACATGACCACACCGCAGATGTTTTATCACACACCTGCCCACCACTGCTCTAGGCCCACTCCTCAGGAGGCTCCAACTTCCTGGCATCTCTGTTCTGCACAATTTTAATGAAAACCAGTCAATCATGGCACTGACTGTTATTCTCATGATCAGCCACAAGATATTCAAAGAATCTCCAGTGCCAACTTGTCACGGGAATTTTAAAAATTTCATGATATATTGACCTAGCCATTTTTCAAGGATGAAGTTGGAGGCATTCTGGAACTATTAAATGGTGAGGAAGCTCATTTCAATGAAATATCTGGAGATGTCTCACAGGAAAGGCTTCCCAAAGAGTGGCCAAAAGGTCACATGAATCCTTGAAAATTGAGGTCTACAATGTGAGGTCCATGTGTGTTTTGACTCTCAACAATGGTTGCCAAGTTTTTCAGAATAAAATCATGTGATATCCTGGCTGAAATTTCCAGTGCTCTGTGAATAGCTACCCTGGGCCTAGATCTCAGTTTCCAAGGGCGACTATCATGCGTGGCCTCCTAAAATTCCAACACTATTCATGGCAATACTTCTCTGAGTTCAGTACGAGAACTCAGTCTTTATGCGGAATCCCACCAAAGTTCAAGCCAAGGTGGACCATGTCATCTCTACTAACCGCCACAAAAATGACTACAATTAAAACCAAAACACTCCCACATGGCCCTCATTTTCTTCCATACAGACACTCATCATAACCTCTGGCTGGAGGTTTCCGTGAGGGGTGCAGCCCAAGACAGTGTCCAAAATAAGCTCCCTTGCCCCTCATTTGCCTAAAGTCAGGGTGGCCTAGACACCCTTCCTGTGAACTAAGAGTGATCAAATAGGCCTGCCGTTTATTTTGCTCTGCTTCTTAAATTTGAGGCCTACTGATGGTGGGATTTAGATTCTTCATGTGAATTGGAGTCATGAGAAAACCCAGTCACCTATGAGCTAGAATCTGCAGGGCTTTGAAGAACTTATTTGACCCAAAGGAGCCCTATTCTCACTTGATGGAGGTCAGGAACCTTACCAAGGAAGGAGAGAGACTTCATCCACAATGATTGCTCTTTTGGACATTTTGCTTTTGGATGCATACATGGGATCTCTCTTTAGATCCATCAGGTTCAGAGAATCTAAGCCACAGAATTACACAAGGTCAAGGGGCAACAGAACAATAGGTAAGGAAAAGGCCCAAAGCATGGTTTCTCCACTGAGTCTTTACTGGTCACACTGATATCTGAGTTTTCTGAGATGCTCGCCATGCCCTTCATTTAACCAATACATGGCCGTGTCACAGAGCTTGGAGGTGGTACATGTCTTGGAAAAAAAACCATGAGCCTATTCTGGAGAGTGGCCAGAATTCAGGAAGCAAACAGTAACTTAGCAAGATAGCAGGTGTTGCCGATCCATAAGGCAAGACGCAGTCCATTCATAAATTGGGAAGGATGAATGCTGGGAAGCTTTCTACTAGACAAGACTCATCCATTGATGCATTCTCTTTGCTAATGTCTACAACCAAGGACACAGTGAGATACACAGACATAGAAACACTCGCCTTTTCATACGACTTTCTGGAAACACTTTACTTCAAACCAAACAAACCGACTTTCAGACATATTCTCAGAGCATGAGAAAAAAACCACAAACCCACACCCACAGCCAGATAAGCACCTCCTTCCTCCAAGTAGGTTTGTGACTATCCGGAGTGTTCTCTGACTGATAGGCCATACTATGTTCCCCCGAAATAGCCTCTCCTATCTCACATCTGGTGTCCATGGGCAATTCTGTGAAGTTGTCAGGAGCCAGCAGTGAGCCACTACCTTCTTTGTCAGGAAAGGCCCCTCTTCAGAGCTTTCCTGTCATTTGTCCATCCTCACATCAGTAGATACCAAGAAAGACTGACTCTGTCCTTGTTAAATCAAACAAGTGAGACCACTAGGCCTGGGACTGAGACAGGCTCTAGATGCCTGGCTTCCTGGATCCCAAGTTCAGAAAGTGCCATCACCAAAAAAAGTGAGGTGAGGTAACTTCTTTCAGGAACTGAATGAGGTTACTGCCTTGGCAACCAGTTTGTCCTAACACATGCATCCAAGGTTCCCATGACATGTAGGCTGACCGTATTTCTGTGACACTTTCACAAGTTAGAATGGTATATCAACCATAGGCACCCGGGAACAGCTCTCCACACAGGCCTCATTTGGTCCATCTTATCTACATTAAGAAGAGAGAGGCTGATTCAGACAAAAGCCTCCATCCTGACCAGGTTGTTTGCCATGGAAGATGACTTTTGATCTCTCAGGACCTTCATACCTGCCTACATCTTCTCCAGGGATCAATTCTGAATGGACCTTTGAGGTTCTAAGCAGGTGGACAATCCCCTACTTTCCTGTATTGTAAGACCAACTCTGTCCCTGCTCTTTTATAAAGGTAGATTGAGGGAACAGTTTATGGTTAGGGTTAATTACATGTTTGTTTTGGGTTAGGAACCATTTTGCTGGATGAATAATGGTATTGGGAATCTGTGATATATATAAGAATATAGAGTTGAAAAATATGTATGAAAACAGAAATTTAGTAAGATTTAAAGTCCATATTGGCATTGGGCCTTTGATTGGGATACTTAGCTTTGAATTACGTTCTGCAGTGATGTCTCAGATAAATTGATAATCAATGACATAGGACCTTGTACCTTGGATGATAGATTGTAGAAAAGAACATCCACTCAAACAGGGATAGTCCATAGGATTAGGAAGATAGTCGGTAGGTTTTGCAAGAAGTGTGAGTACAGGATATGGACCAAAAGTTCTTTATCAATAGGGTTTCGGTAATAGAATGAATGTCAATGTCAGCACATGTGAAGAGTCAGTCACATAGGTAAACTGGGGAAAATATGTAGAAAAGGAAACATCAATAGAGACAGTAGGAAATCAGGCAAAGTATAAAGTGAGTGATAGGATTAGACATTTTAACAGGGTTGATATTCACTATATAATCTTCAAAGAAACAAATATGTAGTCACCAATAGGATGGACATTTGAGAGAATTAGGCAACCTAGACATCAATGTTTTTAGTAATCCATGCTCCCATTCAATTTAGGCTTTTGTACAAACATATGTGTGATCTTTGCATTTTGTATCCAAAATAGTACTGTGATAAAATGTATATGTAGATCAGGTGACATAAGTATTTTTTCCACCATTTCAGGGAGCAATATTTTGAAGATGTATAAATTAGTGTTGCGGGTACAAAGAGGTGTACCCTGTGTCTATGAATATAGAGATAATGCATGAATAGATGATACTGTGGATAAATAATATAACTGATTCCACTTTAAATAATGGATTAAATTGATATCTTAAAATATATAAGAAATCTTATATGGATACACAGTCATTCATTCCTATCAGTTATACATCTAATGGTAATATTAGGGTTATGGTTTGTCATTAAGGGTGTGTGAGTTTTGCTTCAAATTAATTATGGAAATCGAAAATAATGTGTTTGTAAAGAAGTCTCATGAAGAGACTAGTTAAGAAACATGGAGGAATACATGTGTTCTGAAGCAGGAAGTAATTGAAAGTGAAACAAATTGATATAAATTAGCGAACTTGTGGATGAAATATATATCCTATGATGTGCATAAACTGAAGAAATAGTAATGTACCAGTGTTGAAAAAAAATGAACATCAAAATACATGTCATGTCCCATAGGAATCTACTTGAATTGATCTTAAACTTGGTCAGTAACTGTAGAAATATTAGGATTTGTATGCATCATTCACTGAAGTTAGTTTTCAGTACTAGGAAACAAATATGTATTTCAGGTGGATGAATATTTCTGAGAATAATCTTGTGAAAAGTTGATAATAAATCCACATACATGAACATGAATAAATTTAGGGAGTGTATAATAAGACACATATATTTCATTTTTTCAAAAATCTGGAGAGTGTATATATATATATATATATATATATATATATATATATATATACACACACACACACTCACACAGACATTAAAAAGTAGCAATATATATGCCAATCAAAATTTATCATGAAATATATATAATCCACACATCCCAAAATATACTTTTTACTGAACATGGATTTATATATAATTTTGTTCAGCTAGGAAGGTCACCAATAGTTTGAATTTTCAGTTCCAACAGCATTAAGAGGAGTGATCTCTTTTCACAATTTGCATCTGCCAAGTCAGCAACCTGTCAAGTATGTACATGTGATACAAGGTAGGATTCTATATGTGCATATAAAAACACATGTGCTGAATAGGCCACAGAGAAAGGGAGAGAGGAATTCACATATTTGTTAACTTTAAAAACACATGGAGAACTGTTTTAATTAAAAATTGACTAGATTTATAATTCCTACCCTATATAATGCAAAAGGCAAGTCCAATTATACAACATGACTCCTCTGAACTGCTTGTATTTTAATTCTGTTTTGGTTATTATTCTCCATCATGTTAGGATTAGTAGTCAGAGTCTAGTGGGGTATGTGTTAGTGTCCAAAATAAGCTCTCTTACCCCTAATTTGCCTAAAGTCATGGGGGCCTGGACACCCTGCATTTGAAGCAGGAGTGATAAAATAGGACTGCAGTTAATACTGCTCTGCTTCTCCATTTTGAAGCCTACTGCCTGTCAGGTATAGATTCTTTATGAGATTTGGAATAATGAGAAAACCCAAGCACTTCTTTAGGGCTTTGAAGATTTCATTTGACCCAAAGGATCCCTATTCTCACTTGATGTAGGTCAGGAACCTAACAAAGGAATGCAAGACACTTCATCTACCATTACGGATCTTTTTGCCATTTTGGTTTTATGCACACATGGGATCTTTCTTTAGATCCATCAGGTGCTGAGAATCTAAGCCACAACCTCACACAGGTCCAAGAGGCTGATTAAGACACATCCCTTTCCAAAGAAATTAAGCAAAGAGCCACAGGAGATGGCCATTCATTTTCATTTGAAAACTGTTTTCTTCAGGCTTCACAAAGAGGTGGCCTGAGGCAAAGACCTTCCTGACATTCAGGGCAACAGAAACATAGGTAATAGAATGGCCCAAAGCAGGGTTTCTCCACTTAGAATTTCCTGGTCACACTGATATCTGAGTTTTCTGAGATGTTCCCATTCCTTACCTCTATCCAGTACATGGGCATGTCACAGAGCTTGGAGGTGGTACATATCTTGGACACAAAACCATGAGCCTATTCTGCAGAGTGGCCAGAATTCAGGAAGAAAACAGAAACTTAGGAAGATAGTAGGTGTTGTCCATCCATAAGGCAAGCTGCAGTTCATTCATAAATTGGGCAGGATGAATGCTGGGAAGCTTTCTACTAGACAGGACATATCCATTGATGCATTCTCTTTTCTAATGTCTACAACCACGAACACAGTGGGATACACAGATATAGAATCACTCACCTTTCAAAAAACTTACTAGAAACAGTCTATTCCAAACCAAACAAACGGTCTTTCCTACCTATTCTCAGAATATGAGACAAACCACAAACTGACACTCACACTCACAAAGGCATCTCCTTCCCGCAAGTATGTCTCTGACTATCTGGAGTGTCCTCTGTCTGTTGGGCCATATTATGTTCCAATGAAATGTCCTGTCATGTCTCAGATCTGTCTCCTTTGCCAACTCTGTTAAGTTCTCAGGAGCCAGCAGTGAGCCACTACCTGCTTTCTCAGGAAAGGCCCCTCTTCAGATCTGTCCTGGCATTTGGCAATCCTCACATCAGTAGATACCAAGAAATACTGACTCTGTCCTTGGTAAATCCAAACAAGTGAGCCCACTGGGATTGGGACTGGGACTGGCTCTGGGAGCCTGGCATCTTGGATTCCAAGTTCAGAGAGTTACATCACCAAGGAAGTGAGGTAGGTCACTTTCTTCAGGAACTGCATGAGGTCACTACCTTGGCAATCACTTTGATTTAACATTTGCTTCCAAGGGTCCCATGAGATAGAGGCTGCCCCTACTTTTGGTGACAATTTCACAAGATAGAATGGTATATCAAACATAGGCGCCTGGGAACATCTCCCCACACAGGCCTGGTTTGGTCCATCTTCTCTACATTTAGAATAGAGAGACTGATTCAGACACATCCCTTCATCCTGACAAGGGGGCTTGCCATGCAAGATGACTTTTGCTCTCTCAACTCCTTCATAGCTGCCTACATCTTCTCCAGGGATCATTTCTGCATGGACCTTTGAGGATCTCAGCAGGTTTAAGAACCCCTACATTCCTGTATTGTAAAAGCAACTCTGTCCCTGCTCTTCTGTAAAGTTTGATTGAGGGAAGAGTGTATGGTTACCGTTAATAAAAGTTTGATTTGAATCATTCTGCGGGATGAATAATGGTAATGGGAACCTGTAATATTTACAAGAATGTAAAAGTGAAATACAAGAATGAAAACAGTAATCTAGGTAAGATTTGAAGCCCAGAAGGGCATTGGGCCCTTGATTGGGATACTTAGCTTTGAATTATGTTCTGCAGAAATGTCTCAGATAAATCGATGTTCAATGGCATAGGACTTTGTACCTTGAATGATGGAATGTCAAAGAGAACTTCTAGACAAAAAGGGATAGTCGGTATTATTAGAAAGATGGTCGGTAGGTTTAGAATGAAGAGTGAGTATAGCATTTGGACCAAAAGTTCTTTAGCAATAGGGCTTCTGGTAGAGATTGAATGTAAATGTGAGCACATGTGAAGAGTCAGTCACAGTGATAATCTGGGGAAAATATGTAGGAAAGCAGATATCAATAGAGACATTAGGAAATCAGGCAAATGATAAAGTGAGTGATAAGATTAGACATTTTCAAGGGGCTTGAGGTTGAATATATAATCTTAGGAAGAAACAAATATGTAGTCAAGAATAGGATTCACATTTGAGAGCATTAGGCAACCTGGACATGGATGTTTTTAGTAATCCATCTTCACTTTCCATTTAGGTTTGGTAAAATCATAAGTGTCACCTTTGCTGTTTGTGTCCAGAATATTACTGTGATAAAATGTATATGTAAAT
Source organism: Callospermophilus lateralis (assembly GCF_048772815.1). Taxonomy (NCBI): domain Eukaryota; kingdom Metazoa; phylum Chordata; class Mammalia; order Rodentia; family Sciuridae; genus Callospermophilus; species Callospermophilus lateralis. The sequence continues at coordinate 167,360 of NW_027514417.1, forward strand.
CAGGTGACATGTGCATTTCTTCCACCATTTCTGGGAGCAATATTTTGAAGACGTATAAATTAGTATTGGGGGTACAAAGAGGTGTACCCTGTGTCTATGAATATAGAGATAATGCATGAAAAGACCATACTGTGAATAAATAATATAACTGGTTCCACTTTAAATAATGGATTTAATTGATATCTGAAACTAAGTAAGAAATCTTATATTGATATACAATCATTCATTCCAGCTAGTTGTACATCTAATGGTAATATTAGGGTTTGGTTTATCATACGGGTGTGTGAGTTTTGCTTCAAATGTGATAATGGAAATCGACAATAATGTGTTTGGAAAGAAGTCTCATGAAAAGAGCAGTCAAGAAACATAAAAAATACATGTGTTCTGAAGCAGGAAGTGACTGAAAGTGAAACAAATGCGTATAAATTAGCGAACTTGTGGATGAAATATATATCCTATGATGTGCATAAACTGAAGAAATAGTAATGTTCCAGTGTTGAATAAAAATGAATGTCAAAATACACATCATGTCCCATAGGAATCTGCTAGCCTTGATATTAAACTGGGTCAGTTACTATAGAAATATTAGATTTTTTTTTTTGGTGTTATAATAGAATTTATTTTACCACTAGCATGCCACAGAATGTTGAGGAAAGAGCAATGGATTTTTAGTTATTGCACTAATAATCTAACATTTAATGACTCTTTTGGATAGTCTAGAAATTACATAAGGCTATGTTACATAATTTTTTTTTTAATTTAACATTCATAAAAGCTTGGAGTTTTGCTAATATTTCTACTTTTTTATTTTTTATTTTTTCAGTTGTGATTGACCTTCATTTTGTTTATTTGTATGTGGTGCTTAGAATAGAACCCAGTGTCCCACACATGCTAGAAAAGCATGTTACCACTGAACCACAAACCCAGCCCCTCCACTTTTATCTTTACATCGAACACGCCTCTCCCTCATCTTTACTCACTTTCTTCCTCATTTTCCCCCTTCTCTCTCTTCCTTTTTCGTTTTCCTTTCATATCTGTTTTTCTCTCATGTCATTACAAACAGTAGTATGCTATGAAATTTAAATTTAAGACTGTTTTTTATAGTCATTGTTTTTTTCTTGAGAAAATTTAATAATTATAATCACCTGATAGATATATTAAAATACATTTTTATACATATGTATCTATATTCATGCATATGCATTACATATTTTATATATATATATATATATATATATATATATATATATATATACATATATATTTAAAAGTACTTTGATTAGCCTGTTAAAAATAATATAGACCAAAACTTTCTTAATTCTCAAGCCTTCCAGAATTAACATCTTACCGTGAATATCAAATAAACATATTTAAATAAACAGGTATCATTCTTTTTTATCAATACTGATAATTTAAGGTTTTATATCACATTAAGCTGTAATACGGCATATTAAATCTTATGAATTAAAAAAAAGTTTTTTGAATTACCTATTATTTAAGGACCATATGCACTGACATTTTAAATGGCTTTCTTGTGATTTTAATTTCTATCAATTGTGTATTAATTGCCAAATCCTTATTTTAGTACTTTTCATATTCATAATTGATATAAAGTCAATTGTTTAATTCTTCTTGTAAGTAATTACTTATTACAGTAGGGACATATTAATAATTCTAAATCTGTATAAGAAAATAGTACAAAGATATTTTCATGCAAAATTAAGAATAATTGCGTGCTCTAAATGTCTGATTGTTGATACATATAACAAAGAGCTTTTGATCAGTCTCTTCCCCAGTAAAACATAAAATGCAAAGATATTGTTGGGTATATACGTACAAATAAAGATAAAGAAAATACACATTATCAGCTAGAAACTATTAAATAAAAGGTGAAAACAACAATCCAACAGATTGTACGAATTTGTCAGATGAGGTAGTATTCTGGAAGAATAGGCTAAGACTAGACCTGGTCCATGACAAAATATTCATGAAAAAAATAAAATTTGAAAAATATAGGAAATGCTATGAATTTTTCAAGAAGGTAGGTGAATTATCCTTTAATCTCAATTTATGTGCATTTTCAAAAGCCAATTTCCTGGTAAAATAAATTTGTGATAGTTACAACTAAACAAAACAAAGTTTTGCTTAGCAAAATGAATGCATCTCAACCCATTTTTAGCTGATTTCTTCCCACTCAATTTTAAACCGTTATTTATTTATTTATTTCTATTGGTTGTTCCAAACATTACAAAGCTCATGATATATCATCTTTGATACATTTGACTCAATTGGGTTATGAACTCCCATTTTTTCCCCAAATATGAATTGCAGAATCACATTGGTTACACATTCACATTTTTACATAATAGCATATTAGTGACTGTTGTATTCTGCGACCTTTCCTATCCCCCAATATCCCCCCTCCCCTCCCCTCCCATCTTCCCTCTCTACCTCATCTGCTGTTGTTCAATTCTCTCCACTGTTTCCCCCCCATTTCCCCTCAAATCCTCTTATATGTAATTTTGTGTAACATTGAGGGTCTCCTACTATTCTCATATGCTTTCCCTTCTCTCTCCCTTTCTCTCCCCCCACTCGTCTTTGTTTAATGTTAAACTTTTCCTCATGCTCTTCCTCGATGTTCTTTTCTTAGATGCTCTTTTAATATCAAAGAAGACATTTGGCATTTGTTTTTTAAGGATTGGCTAGCTTCGCCTAGCATAATCTGCTCAAATGCCATCCATTTCCCTGCAAATTCTATGATTTTGTCATTTTTTAATGAAGAGTAATACTCCATTTTGTATAAAAGCCACATTTTTTTTATCCATTCATCTATTGAAGGGCATCTAGGTTGGTTCCACAGTCTAGCTATTGTGAATTGTGCAGCTATGATCATTGATGTGGCAGTATCTCTATAGTACGCTCTTTTAAGATCCTCAGGAAATAGTCCGAGAAGGGTGATAGCTGGGTCAAATGGTGGATCCATTCCCAGCTTTCCCAGGTATCACCATAGTACTTTCCAAATTGGCCTCACCAATTTGCAGTCCCACCAGCACTGTACAAGTGTACCCTTTTCCCCACATTCTCACCAACACTTATTTTGTTTGACTTCATAATGGCTGCCGATCTTACTGGAGTGAGATGGTATCTTAGGGTGGTTTTGATTTGCATTTCTCTGACTGCTAGAGATGGTGAGCATTTTTTCATGTACTTGTTCATTGATTGAATGTCCTCCTCTGTAAAGTGTCTGTTCAGGTCCTTGGCCCATTTGTTGATTGGGTTATTTGTTATCTTATTGTTTAATTTTTTGAGTTTTTTGTATATTTTGGATATTAGGGCTCTATCTGAAGTGTGAGGGGTAAAAATTTGTTCCCAGGATGTAGGCTCTCTATTTACCTCTCTTATTGTTTCTCTTGCTGAGAAAAAAAAAACAATTTAGTTTAAGTAAGTCCCATTTGTTTATTCTTGTTATTAACTCTTGGGCTATGGGCATCCTATTAAAGAATGTGGAGCCCGTCCCCACAGTATGTAGATCGTAGCCAACTTTTTCTTCTATTAGACACAGTGTCTCTGATTTGATATCTACCTCCTGAATCCATTTTGAGTTAACTTTTGTGCATGGTGAGAGAAAGGGATTCAGTTTCATTTTGTTGCATATGGATTTCCAATTTTCCCAGCACCATTTGTTGAAGATGCTATCTTTCCTCCATTGCATGCTTTTAGCCCCTTTATCAAATATAAGAAAGTTGTAATTTTGTGGATTGGTTTCTGTGTCCTCTATTCTATACCATTCGTCCAGCTGCCTGTTTTGGTACCAGTACCACGATGTTTTTATTACTATTGCTTTGTAGTACAGTTTGAACTCTTGTATCGCTATACCTCCAGATTCACACTTCCTGCTTAGAATTGCTTTTGGTATTCAGGGTCTTTTGTTTTTCCATATGAATTTCATGATTGCTTTATCATTTCTACAAGAAATGCTGTTGGGATTTTTATTGGCACCGATTTAAACCTGTAGAGAACTTTGGGTAATATCAACATTTTGATGATGTTAGTTCTGCCTATCCATGAACAGGGTACATTTTTCCATCTTCTAAGATCTTCTTCTATCTATTTCCTTAGGGTTCTCTAGTTTTCATTATATAAATCTTTCACCTCTTTCGTTAGGATGATTCCCAAGTATCTTATTTTCTTTGTGGATATAGTGAATGGAGTGGTTTTCCTCATTTCCATTTCAGAAGTTTTGCTGCTGATATACAGGAATGCCTTTGATTAATGCGTGTTGACTTTATATCTTGCCATTTTGCTGAATTCATTTATTAACTCTAGCAGTTGCTTTGTAGACCCTTTTGAGTCTGTTAAATATATTATCATGTCATCTGCAAATAGCGATAATTTACGTTCTTCTTTTCCTATTTTTATGTCTTTAATTTCTTTTGTCTGTCTAATTGCTCTGGCTAGTATTTCAAGAACTAAATCGAATAGAAGTGGTGATAGAGGGCATCCCTGTCTTGTTCCAGATTTTAGAGGGAATGCCTTCAGTTTTTCTCCATTTACGATGATGCTAGCCTGAGGTTTAGCATATATAGCTTTTACAATGTTGAGGTAACTCAACATTGTTATCCTAGTTTTTCTAGTGTTTTGAACATAAAGGGAGGCTGAACTTTGTCGAATGTTTTTTCTGCATCTATCAAGATGATCATATGGTTCTTGTCTTTAAGTCTATTGATGTGGTGAATAGCATTTATTGATTTCCGTATATTGAACTAGCCTTGCTTCCCTGGGATGAATCCTACTTGATCATGGTGCACAATTTTTTGATATGCTTTTGTATTACATTCACCAGGATTTTATTGAGAATGTTTGCATCCTAGTTCATTAGAGACATTGGTCTGTAGTTTTCTTTCTTTGAAGTGTTTTTGTCTGGTTTTGGGATCAGGGTGATTTTGGCCTCATAAAATGAATTTGAAAGAGCACCTTCTTTTTCTATTTCTTGAAATAGCTTGAAAAGTATTGGTATTAATTCTTCTTTTAAGGTTTTGTAGAGCTCCGCTCTATATCCATCCGCTCCAGGGCTTTTTTTGGTTGGTAGTCTTTTGATGGCTTCTTATATTTCTTCCTTTGTTATTGGTCTGTTTAAATTGTGTGTGTCTTCCTGACTCAATCTGGGCACATCGTATGACTTAGGAAATTTATTGATATCTTCACTATCTTCTATTTCATTTGAATATAGGGTTTCAAAATACTTTCTAATTATCTTCTGTATTTCTGTAGTGTCTGTTGTGATAATGCCTTTTTCATGCCATATGTTAGTAATTTGAATTCTCTTTCTTCTTCTCTTCGTTAGCATGGCTAAGGGCCTGTCAATCTTATTTATGTTTTCAAAGAACCAACTTTTAGTTTTATCAATTTTTTCAATGTTTTTTTTTGTTTCAATTTCGTTGATTTCTGCTCTAATTTTAATTATTTCTTGTCTTCTACTACATTTGCTGTTGTTTTCGTTTTCTTTTTCTAGGTTTTTGAGGTGTAGTGTGAGTTCATTTATTTGTTTTTTTTTTTTTTTTGAGGAAAGAACTCCAAGAAATGAATTTCCCTCTTAAAACTGCTTTCATTGTGTCCTATAGATTCCAGTATGTTGTGTCTTTATAGTCATTTGTCTCTAAGAATTTTTTATATCCTCCTTTATGTCTTCTGTAACCCATTGAACATTCAGTAGAATATTGTTCATTTTTCCATATGATGTAGGATTTTTCCTTCCTTCTTTTATCATTGATTTCCAGTTTCATTCCAATATGATCAGATATGGTGCATGGTATTATCTCCACGCCTTTATATTTACTAAGGGTTGCCCTATGGCATAATATATGATCTATCTTTGAGTAGGATCCTTGTGCTGCTGAGAAGAACGTGTATCCACGTTCTGCATGTTGGCTATCTTCATAATTCTATGTCTTGGAGTTGGTCTATTATGGTTTTGAATGTTTGAGGTCATGTAGGCTTCAAGGATTTGGCAATCCATTCCATCTTTCATCTCTGGGAAGTTTTCTAGAATTATTTCATTTAATATGTTGTCCATTCCTTTGGTTTGAATCTCTATGCCTTCTTCTATACTAATGACTCTCAAATTTGTTTTTTTATGACATCCCATATCTCTTAAATAGATTGCTCATGGGATATAAGCATCTTTTCTGTGTTGACTATATTCTTTTCAAGTTGATAAACTTTGTATTCATTATCTGATCTTGTGACTTCTACTTGATCTAGTCTATTTACAATATTCTCGTTTGAATTTTTAATGTGGTTTATATTTTTCTGCATTCCTAGGATTACTGTTTGATTTTTTTTAAGATCTCTGTCTTTTGGTGAAGCTCGTTCTTTGCCATTTGAATTTGTTTGTTTAATTCATTTTCAAAATATTCTTTTATTGCTTGGACTTGCTGCCTCATGTCTTCTCTAATATTTCTTTCCATCTGAGTTAGGGATGCATTGAGTTTTTTCCCTATCCCTGTTTCTGATGATTCTAGTTCCTCCTGTAAAATTAAGTTGTCCGGCATTATTTGTACACCTTTTTCCCTTGTTTTTTCATGAAGTTCACATTACTTTCCAGCTCCATTTGATTGCTGTGTTTCTGCTCGCTTCTATATATTTGTTTTGGTTTTATATATCTCTATTGACTCTCCTTTGTGTTGGTAGACTGTGAATGCTAAAGTGGATTCCACTGGGAAGGAATTCCGACGGCCGAGCTCCAGTGATGTCACCTCTCTGCTATGGTGGGCCCCAGGCTCTTTGCCCGGGTGTTCGCATGGGGGTGTAGGACTGTACTGTCTCTGTTTGGTTTCAGCTCCCGGTCGCCGGCGTGCAGGTGGTCACGAGCTATCCAGTCGCGCAATCAGCTGGTGGGCTGTCACCGGCGGTTGTGCGATCTCTAGCCACCCATTAGGGCGGGCATATGGCAGGCGATTGGTCGCTGGTGGGCAGGCAGTCTCCAGCCGTCCAGTCGCACCTGCAGCGGGCCAGCTGTTGCCGGCGGGCGAGCGTTCTCCAGGCGCCCAGTCACGCGGGCCTGGCCTCTAGTCACCTGGTTTCTCCTGCTAGTCCTGGTTTCTCCTGCTAGACCAGATTTCCCCTGAGTAATGCCCTCGGCAGCTCAAACTGTACTCTGGCTTGCCGTTTCTTGGGTGTGGATTGTGTCTATTGGGAACCCCAGCACTCTATTTTTATTATTTTTTCCGTTTGCCCTTTCCCCCATCCCTGGCTAGACAGATTTCGTTTTCACCACTGATGGGAGGGGGAGTTGAAGGTCAGGTGCCTCTAGTTCCCCCCCCAATCTTTATGCAGGCTCTCTCTGAAAATCCCTCCCCTGGAAAGCTTAGGAGAGATTTTATGCAAATTTCCTACTGTATGGGAGATGAGCGGAAAACACACAACTGTTTTATTGTTGCAATCTATCGGAGAGTGGCGGTGGTTACTTCAGCTCTCCAAGATGGTGGCCATTGGTTTCCTTGGTGGAGTTTCCGTTGTGGGGGGTAGAACTGTAGAGCTTCCTTCCCTGACTGAAATCCCGAACTCGGCCTGGGGCTCAGTGCGGTGTCATCCGGCAGGATTCCACAGAATCTGCAGCAACGTTTCTCCCTGGATGCTAGTCGCTTCTCGGTGGTGCCTCGATGTCTGCAGCCATGGGGCGGGCCACAGGGATCAATAAGCCCGGATCTCCGGTTGCATATTCAGCTCACGTTTGAGACTCAATTACCGGACCTCGTTGGTGGAAGTCATTCTTTTAGGTTTCAGTGCACACCCATTTTTCTATAAGATCCTAACAAGATAGTCTTTTGTCATTTTAACTCGTTATTCACCTGCAATGTGGCGTGGTACACTGGGTGTGATGCACTCTATTTGCAGCCAACTTGCAATGTTGAAATATTATGTTTTGTATGCACCATTTACTGAAGATAGTTTTCAGTACTAGGCAACCAATATGTATTTCAGGTTGATGAATATTTCTGAGAATAATCTTTTGAAAAGTTGATTATAAATCCACATACATGAATATGAATGAATTTGGGGAGTGCACAATAAGGCACATATATTTCATATTTTGAAAAATCTGGAGAGTATATATATATATATATATATATATATATATATATATATATATATATACACACACACACAGAGAGACATTACAATGTAGCATTACGTATGCCAACCGAAATTTATCATGAAATACATATCATCCACGGATCCAACAATATTAGTTTTACTGAACATGGATTTATGTATAATGTTGTTCAAATAGGAAGCTCACCCATAGGTTGAATTTTCAGTTTCAACAGCGTTTAGGAGGAGTGATATCTTCTCACAATTTGTATCTGCCAAGTCAGCCACCTCACAAAAATGTACGTGTGATACCAGGTAGGATTCTATATATGAATATAAAAATACATCTGCTGACTAGGCTACAGAGAAAGGGAGAAATAAATTCACATATTTGTTAACTTTAATATCACACGGAGAACTATTTCAACAAAAAAATTGACTAGATTTATAACTCCTACCGTATATAATGCAAAAGGCAAGTCCAACAATACCAAACATGCCTCCTCTGAACTGCTTGTATTTCTATTCTGATTGGGTTATTATTCTCCATGATATTACGATTAGTAGTCAGAGTCTAGTAGGGTAGGGGTTAGTGTCAGGGATTCAGTATTTCAAATGGAAAATTGGAAAATGAATCCAATGTGTATGCAAATATGTGCTACACAAAAATGTTCCCACTCTCATCAAGAACTATGGCTTGACATTACTTTTGCCCCAAGTAAGACACAATTAGAGGAGACGTGTTAGAAAATCTGTGAATACATATCTGGAATGGAATATGCTCAGTAGTTCGCAACACTGGAGGTGGTAGAGGAGTTTCCAAAAGTAAGGGACAGGGTAAACACTCCACAAACATGGAGCTCTGCTGGCCTAAAGACTTCTTGAAGAACTGCCTCTGAGGTTGGGCAACTGAAAAATATGTTGTTTTCTGGAGCTTTAGCTTCATTTGTAGTGAGACCATCAAAGCTGGGTCTGCATCTATGTGACCTGGAGGACATGGTTTCTTATTTTCCAGTGAAGATGAGGCAGCAGTGCTGAATTTGCTCTTTGTAGGTAAACTGTGACCACTGGGGTCTAAGTGTCTCCCCATGTGGATTGTGAAGCCATTTGGTCATCCTCCAAATTTCATGGTGTTTCTTGCTGCTGCACTAGGAGTTTGCTATTTGATTCAAAAATACAAGGAGTTTTAGTGGATCACAGTGCTGGAGAGAGTTCTGTCACATGTGGTGGGTCAGTTTCTGCAAGAGAATGCACCAAACATACTTCTAGCCCACATATATTGCCCCATTGACGATAGCAACATGATTCTGAACATTGCCCTGAAATCTCTCAATATTACAAGATGCCTTTACATAGAAGGGACTGCTCGCTGCACCATGTCAGTTCCAAGCCATTTGGAAGCCAATGGAAGATCCACAAGGCCCCACCACAGATGTTTTATCACACACCTGACCACCACGGCTCTAGGCCCACTACTCAGCAGGCTCCAACTTATTGGCATCTCTGTTCTACACGATTTTCATAAAACCCAGTCAATCAAAGCACTGTCTGGTATACTCATGATCAGCAACAGGACATCCAAATGTCCTCCATTGCCACCTGGTCATGGGAATTTCAAAAATTTTATGGTATTTTTGTAGCCATTTTTCAATGATGATGTTGGAGGCACTGTGGGTTAAAATTCACTCCAGGACCATTAAATGTAGAGGAAGCACATTTCAATGAAAGCTTTGGAGAAATCTCACAGGCAAGGCTTCTCAAAAAGTGGCCAAATGGTCACATGAAGCCAGGCCCATTGTGGTCTACAATGAGGACCATGTGTGTTTCGACTCTCAACTATGGCTGCCAAGTCTTTCAGAATAAAATCACGTGATATCTTGGCTGTGATTCCCAGTGCTCTGTTGAAAGCCACCCTGGGCGTAGATCTCAGTTTTCAAGGGGGACTCTCATGCATGGCCTCCTAAAATCCTAACACAATTCATGGCAATAATTCTCTGAGTTCAGTTCCAGAACTCAGTCTCTAAGGGGAATCACACCAGAGTTCATGTCAAGGTGGACCCAGTCATCTCTTCCAACCACCAAACAAATGGCCACAATTAAAACCAAAACACTCCCACATGGCCCTCATGATCTTTCATATAGACACTCATCATAACCTCTGGCTGGATATTTCCATGAGGGGCGAAGCCCAAGACAGTCTCCAAAATAATCTCCCTTGTCCCTTAATGGCCTAAAATCAGGGTTGCCTGGACACACTTTCTGTGAACCAGGAGTGATCAAATAGGCCTGCTGTTAATACTTCTCTGCTTCTCTAATTTGAGGCCTACTGACTGTGGGGTTTATTTTTTTATGTGAATTGGAGTCATTAGAAAACCAAGCACTTATCGGCTAGCTTCTGCAGGGTTTGAAGAAATCATTTGACCCAAAGGATCCCTATTCTCACTTGATGGAGGTCAGGAACCTAACAGAAGAAGGGGAGAGACTTCATCCACAATGACTGCTCTTTTGGCCATTTTGGTTTTGGATGCACACATGGGATCATTCTTAAGATACATCAGGTGCTGAGAATCTAAGCCATTGCCTCAAACAGGGCAAAGAGGCGGATTCAGACACATCCCTTTCCAAAGCAATTAAGCAAAGAGGCACAGGTGATGCCCATTCATTTCCATTTGAAACCTGTTTTCTTCAAGTTTCACAAAGGGGTGGACTGAGGCAAAGACCTTCCTGACATTCAGGGCAACAGAACAATAGGTAAGCAAAGCAGGGTTTCTCCACTGAGACTTTATTGGTCACACTGATATTTGAGTTTTCTTAGATGCTCGCCATTCCCTTCAGCTATCCAGTACATGGCCATGTAACAGGGCTTGGAAGTGGTACATATCTTGGACACAAAACCATGAGCCTATTCTGTAGAGTGGCCAGAATTCAGGAAGAACGCAGGAACTTTGGAAAATAGCACGTGTTGCCCATCGATAAGGCAAGCCAAAATCCATTCATCAATTTGGCAGAATAAATGATGGGAAACTTTCTACTAGACAGGACACATCAATTGATGCATTCTCTTTTCTGATGTCTATAACCATGGACACAGTGGGATACACAGACATAGAAACACTCGCCTCGTAAAATGACTTACTAGAAATAGTTCACTCAAAACCAAACAAACCGCCTTTTCTATCTATTCTCAGAACATGAGACAAATCCACAAACACACAGCGACACCCACAGAGGCACCTCCTTCCCCAAAGTAGGCCGGTGACTATCCAGAGTGTCCTCTGACTGGTGGGCCATAGTATGTTCCCCAGAAATGGCCTGTCCTGTCTCAGATCTGGTCTCCTTAACCAACTCTGTGAAGATGTCAGGAGCCAGTGGTGAACCACTATCTGCTTTCCTCAGGAAAGGCCCCTCTTCAGAGCTTTTCTGGAATTTGGCCATTCTCATATCAGTAGGTACCAAGAAAGACTGACTCTGTCCTTGGTATATACAAACAAGTGAGACCACTGTGACTGGGAATGGGACAGGCTCTGGGTGCCTGTCTTCCTGGATAACAAGTTCTTAGAGTTCCATCACCAAGGAAGTGAGGTGAGGTCACTTCCTTCAGGAACTGAATGAGGTCACTGCCTTAGCAACCACTTTGTCCTAACAGTTGCTTCCAAGGGTCCCATGAGATGGAGGCTGCCCCTACGTACTGTGACACTTTCACAAGTTAGAATGTATATCAACCATAGGCACCCAAGACCAGCTCTCCAAACAGGACTGTTTGGGTCCATATTCTAATGGGTGGCACTAGAGCAGATTATGCTTAGTGAAGCTGGCCAATCCCTAAAAAACAAATACCAAATGTCTTCTTTGATATAATGAGAGCAACTAAGAATAGAGCAGGGAGGAAGAGCAGGAAGAAAAGATTAACATTAAACAGAGACATGAGGTGGGAGGGAAAGAGAGAGAAAAGGGGAATTGCATGGAAATGGAGGGAGACCCTCATTGTTATACTAAATTACATATTAGAGGTTGTGAATGGAATGGGAAAATAACAAGGTGAGAAATGAATTACAGTAGATGGGGTAGACAGAGAAGATGGGAGGGGAGGGGAGGGGGGATAGTAGAGGATAGGAACGGTAGCAGAATACAACAATTACTAGTATGGCATTATGTAAAAATGTGGATGTGTAACCGATGTGATTCTTCAATCTGTATCTGGGGTAAAAATGGGAGTTCATAAATCACTTGAAGCTAATGTATGCTAATGTATGAATATGTTATGTCAAAAGATTTGTAAGGTTTTGAACAACCAATAATAAAAAAAAGAACAGAGAGGCTGATTCAGTAACAACCTTTCATACTGACCAGGTTGTTTGCCATGGAAGTTGACTTTTGCTCTCTCAGGTCCTTCAGTGCTGCTTATATCTTCTCCAGGGATCACTTCTGAATGAAACTTTGAGTTTTTCAACAGGTGGAAGATTCCCTACATTCCTCTATTTTAGGACCAACACTGTCCCTGCTCTTCTGTAAAGTTAGATTGAGGGAACAGTGTATGGTTTCGCTTAATAACAGGTTTGATTTGGGTTAGGAATCATTCTGCTTGATGAATAATGGTATTGGGAACCTGTGATATTTATAAGAATATATAGGTGAAATATAAGTATGAAAACAGAAATCTAGGTAAGATTGGAATCCCAGAAGGGCATTGCACTCTTGATTGGGATACTTAGCTTTGATACATGTTCTGCAAAGATGTTTCAGATAAATCAATAATCAATGGCATAGGACCTTGTACCTTCGATGATTGAATGTAGAAGTGAGTATCCACTCAAACTGTGATAGTCGGTAGGATTAGGAAGATATTCTGTAGGTTTCAGAAGAAGAGTGAGTACAGGAATTGGACCAAAAGTTCTTTAGCAATAGGGTATCACATAGACAGTGAACGTAAATGTCAGCACATGTGAAGTGTTAGTCAAAATGGTGAACTGGTGAAAATATTTAGGAAAGCAGACATCAATAGAGACATTAGGAAATCAGGGAAAGTATAAAGTGAGTGATAGGATTAGACATTTGAACAGAGTTGAGGTTGAATATATAGTCTTAGGAAGAAACAAATATGTTGTTATAAATAGGATTGACATTTGAGAGCATTAGGCAACCTGTACATGAATGTTATTAGTAATCCATGCTCACTTTCCATTTAGGCTTTGGTACAATCATAAGTGTGACCTCTGCTTATTGTGTCCAGAATATTACTGTGATAAATGCATACGTACATCAGGTGACATGAGTATTTCTTCCACCATTTCTGGGAGCAACATTTTGAAGACGAATAAATTAGTATTGGGGTTACAAATAGATGTACCCTTTGTCTATGAATGTACAGATAATTCATGAATAGACCATACTGTGAATAAATAATATAATTGGTTCCAACTTTAAATAATAGATTGAATTGATATCTGAATATATACAGAAAATCTTATATTGATATACAATTATTCATTCTAACCAGTAATACATCTAATGGTAATATTATGGTTATGTTTTATCATGAAGAGTGTGTGAGTTTTGCTTCAAAATGATTATGGAAATTGAAAATAATGTGTTTGAAATAAAGTCTCATGAAAAGACCAGTTAAGAAACCTGGAGGAATACATGTGTTCTGAATCAGTAAATGATTGAAAGTGAATCAAATGCCTATAAATTTTTGAACTTATGGATGAAATATATGTCCTATGATGTTCGTAAACTGTAGAAATTGTATTGTACCAGTGTTGAATAAAAGAAACTTCAAAATAAACATCATGTCCCATAGGAATCTACTTGCATTGATGTTAAACAGGGTCAGTTAATGTAGAAATATTAGGATTGTATGCACCATTCACTGAAGTTAGTTTTCAGTAATAGGAAACAAATATGTATTTCAGGTGGATGAATATTTCTGAGAATAATCTTGTGAAATGTTGATTATAAATCCACATACATGAACATGAAAGAATTTAGGTAGTGTATATAAGACACATATATTTTATATTTGGAAAAATTTGAAGATTGTATATATATATATATATATTAAAAAAACAAAAACAGACAATACGATGTAGCAATATATATGCCAATCGAAATTCTTCATAAAATGTACATCAGCCACAGATGCAAAAATATTTATTTTACTAAACATGGATTTATGTATGGCTTGTTGTTCTACTAGGAGGCTCACCCATAGGTTGAATTTTCTACTAGGAGGCTCACCCATAGGTTGAATTTTCAGTTCCAACAGAGTTTAGGAGGAGTGATCTCTTCTCACAATTTGTATTTGCCAAGTCAGACACCTCAGAAGAATATACGTGTGATACCAGGTAGGATTCTATATGTGCATATAAAAATACATGTGCTTAATTGGCTACAGAGAATGGGAGACAGGTATTCACATATTTGTTAACTTTAAAAACATGTGGAGAACTATTTCAATTATAAATTAGCTAGATTTATAACACCTACCCTATATCATTCAAAAGGCAAGTCCAACTATACACCATGCCTCATCTGTACTGCTTGCATTTCCATTCTGTTGGATTATTTTTCTCCATCATATTAGTATTAGTAGTCAGAGTCTAGTAGGTTATGGTTTAGTGTCAGGTGTCCGGGCCGGCTGGACACTTCAACGTGGGCGTTGAACCTTGTTGGGGAGGAATGAAGGGAAAAGAGTCATGAGAGATGACAGCAAGACAACAGTTCTGATCATGCTGAAAACTTTTATAGTTCTCACAGTGTATTTATATGCTTCGGATGAGAAAGCTCTCTTATCAGCAGTTGCTGGATGTCTTCACAGGGTGAGATAACCTCAGGATATTTCAGGAAGACGGATAGCTGCAGGATGTCTCAGCGTGATAGATGGCTGCGGGATGTCTCCCAGGCAGGATATCTCGCAGGGGGCTATTTCTTGTGTCAGGCTATTCTTTGAAGGAGAACTTCCTTCTAGCCCCTGACATCTCCTCCCTTTCTTATATAAAATATTTGACCATACCTTACAGGCCAATGTTTTAGGGGTTATAGAGGCTCTGTTTCTCTAGCAGGCCTTAGAATATCTCCTGATCTGATCGAGCATGTTTACTAGATTTCATGGTGGCCTTGGCATGTTTTTTGAGGAGACGGCTTTGAGGGGGAAGCATGCCAACTGCCATGCACCAGAGCGTGTCACTCAGAAGACTTGGATTTTGGGAACCATGGATCCATCCTCCTGCAGTCCTTCCTGCACCCTCCGTTATTATGCCCTAACGTCCTCACTCCATGGGTGCGTCCTCCCCCAAGTGGAGCGGCCCATGGAGGACGAACCCTTATGGCAAGTGCAGAAGATCGTTGGTCAGAGCTGTTACTTAGAGTTTTATGTATGAAAGCGAGATCTGTGGGCATGTAAACTTAAGAAATAAGCTTGTGAGGAGGGTAGAACATCCTTTTAAATGTTGGCAGCACGGTCTTCCATATCCAGGCAATGATAGTGGACCTGTATGGGCTTAGAGGCCAAAATATTAATCTGTTCTTTAATAAATTGTACCAGCCTGTTTATAATGCAGCGTTTTAGGGACACCATTAAAAGTAAACCCAACAAAGGGCCTAATAGGGGAAGAAGGTAGGGTAAAAATCCATTAAGCCCAGTCCAGAGGGGATTTTCAAATATTTCCCTTCATCTCTTTTCTAGATCTTCTTGAAGCTGCTTAATTTTATTGCATACTATGCCAGAATTATTGGCATAAATGCAGCATCGTTCCCCTAAGGCCAAGCAAATACCTCCCTGGTTAGCTGTCAGCAAATTTAAGCCTCGTATTTTTTGAAAGAACACTTCTGCCAGGGAGTCTATTTGGTCCTGCAAATCTTTAATGGTTCCTGATAGAGTTTTTATCAGTTGTTCCTGATAGAGTTTATAATTTGTTGAGAGAGGCGATGGTAAGAGTGAATAGACGTGCCTAAGCCAGTGTACCTGTGCCCACAGGAACTGTTATTCCAAGGCTGGCAGATTGTTGGCTGCATCTGAAAAAGAGGAAACTTTGTCCTCATGAGGAGTGCCTCGGTCCCTGTTTTGAGGTTAGTCATTAACCTGTTTAACCAGGAGTTCTGGTAACCATCTTGGGGCTGTTTGATCTTGGCCCAAAACACAAGCTGAGCCTCCTCCCCAGATGAGGACAGGATCTGGGCCTTTCCATTTATTTGCAAGTGGATTGTGTCACATAACAGGTGGGCGAACAGAATTGGACGAGGGATGGCAGTGTCTGTCTGCTGCCGAATCGCCTTCATTGTCTAGGGTAAGAAAAATAAGGGCAAATAATGCATTGTTAAGGCGATGCCTGGGTGTGGTAAATACAAGGGAGGAAGCCTTAAGGAGGGATAGCCAAGTTTTTAAGTTAAGGTGGGCAAGTTCCACAATGCCTTGGCCCTGAGGGTTGTATGGAATTCTAGTAGTATGACAAATTTGCAAGGTAGCACAAAACTGTTTAAGCTTGGCAATGGTAAATGTAGGATAAATATCTGTTTTAATATGTATTGGTTTACCCATAACAGAAAAGGCTGAAACAAGATGAGAAAGGACATCTTTGGTAGCCTCTCCAGAATGTGGTGATGCAAAAATAAAGCCGCTGAAGGTATCTACAGAAACGTGTACATATTTGGTTATTACAAATTCAAGAAAATGAGTAACATCCATTTGCCAAAACTGATCGGGCAGTAATCCTCGGGGGTTAACTCCCAAGTGTTGAATGGGGAGGGAGACATCACAACCAGGGCATGCTTTTACTATTTCTCGTGCCTGTTGCTGGTAATTTTACAAAGTAATCAAAGGCTCTGGAAATTTAAATGGTGTATATTGTGTAACTCCATGGCCTTTTGAATGGAGCCAACAAAAATTGGAAAGATGGAACGAGTTGCTGCATCAGCTTGGGCATTACCTTGAATTAGAGGGCTGGGAAGATCATAGTGTGCCCTGATGTGTCCTAAGAAAAATGGGTGTTGTCTGGCCTGAATTAGCTGCTGAAGCTGGTGAAACAGAAAGGCCGCATTGTTAGAAGCCTTAATGGGGGGTGAAATCACCAGCAGGTGCACAGAATGAGCAATGTAGGCACTGTCTTTATAAATATTAACAGGATTATAAAAAATGTTATAAAAACTTGTGTTATGTCAAACAATTCCACAAACTGTGGTGACTGATAGACAGTATCAAAGGTGGTAGGCTTGTTATTGACAACAAAGACCGCTCGGCCATTACAGGAACCGTCTGTAAAGACAGTAAGGGATTGAGGAATGGAAGCCTTTTGAGTAATTTCAGGAAAAGTAAATGGATGTAACTGGACAAAATGTAAAAGGGGGTCTTTGGGGAGGTAGTGATCAATTGTTCCCAAAAGCCTGATAGGTCAATACCACATTCATCCCTTGTCTCTAGTAAAAATTGGGTTTGGTCCTTAGTATATGGAATAAAAATATTATCAGGGTGTTTGCCAAAATGTTGTAGAGAAATCAAATGACCTTTAAAAATAACAGAAGCTACCTGAGCAAGATAAACAGTAATAACCTTCGAGGATGTGGTGGGTAAATCGACCCAAAACAAGGGGCAGTCTTTATTTTTAAAATGTGGATCTCGCTGCCAAAATATTCCTGTGGGTGTATGAGGAGTGTGTAAAATAACCAGAACCAGAGGAAGGTTATAAGAAATTTGTGTAACAAATTGTTGGGCAATGGCTTCTGTTACTTGGTTTAATGCCTGTCATGCCTTGGGAGTAAGATTTTGAGGGGAGGAGGGGTGGAAATTACCTCTCAAAATATCATTAAGGGTCAAAAGTACACAAGTGCATAATTTTAAATATGTTATTAGACATTGAATATCCCTCAGTAATTTCTGAAAATCTTTAAGGGTGTGAAGATGGTCCACACGTCCTTGTATTTTAGAAATTTGGAACTGATTTTCTAGAATTTTAAGGCCCAAACTCTTATAAGAGTCCTGTGTTTGAACCTTATTAGGAGCTATCTGTAGTCCCAAGGTAGTGAGGATTTTGTAAAAGTCCAAGTAACAATTATTAAGGTCATGGGTATTAGGTGCAGCAATTAACAAATCATCCATATAATGTAAAATATAAATTTGTGGCCCTCACTCTCTCACAGGGTCTACTGCTTGAGCAACCTATTTTTGGCAAAGAGTAGGGCTGTTGGCCATACCTTGGGGAAGAACCTTCCATTGAAGTCTCTGCATAGGGCCCTGAATATTAATGCAAGAAAGACTAAAGGCAAAATAGGGTCTATCCTCAGGATGTAAAGGAATGATAAAAAAGCAAACTTTTAAGTCCATAACCATTTTACAATAGTTTTTGTGAATAGCCACTTGTGTGGGAATGTCTGGCTGTAGTGCTCCCATCGGGAGTATAACTTTATTAATGGCACACAAATCTTGTAAATGGCACCACTTGCCTGATTTTTTCTTGATAACAAAAATAGGAGTGTACGATGGTGAGGTTGAGGGCTCTACATGGCGGGCTGCCACCTGTTCCTTCGCTAACATGGAGGCAGCCTCCAAATTTTCATGGGTAAGGGGCCACTGATCCACCCACACAAGAGTCTGAGTCTCCCAAATAATTTTATCTGCATGGGGTACAGGAGGGTCAGGGACCGACACTAAAAATCCAAATATCCAAGTCCATATGTATTTTTTTTTATGGGTTGTATAAGCCCCACCAGTCCTTGTCTCAGCCTCCCAAGGCCTGTACCAGGGACAAAATTCATATGGAGCATTTGATGAGTCACCATGGAATTGGGACTGGCAAGAATAACTTCCATTTGACTCAAAATATCTCGGGCCCATAGGTAAACAGGGAGGTCAGGAACAACGAAAGAAGTGACAGTTCCCTTATTACCCTCTTTATCAGTCCAGCTAAGAGCAGTAGAGCTGACCAGAAGATTTTTTGACTTTCCTATCCCTTTAAGGTCAGTCAAGGATGGGGTGAGGGGCCAACCTGATCGCCAGTATTTTTGAGAAATAATTGTCGCATCAACTCCAGTAACTAAAATTGCTTGGAATTCCATTCCTTCAATAAGTAAGGTAAGGGTGTGTTTATTATGAGAAATGGGATGAACCCAATATACCTCAGAGGAGCCCAAGGAGGCAGTCCCCCACAGTAGGTTTGGGTGGTGGAATTGCCCCTTAATCTAAGGGAAGGAGTTTTAATTGTGCAAGACTTTTTCCTCCTGGGATGGCCGCAACTCTATTAATAACTGTGGCCAGTATTTTTATTTCTCCAGTGAAATCATTATCATTAATGCCAGGGAAGACCTGAACACCTTCTAAGGTAGTAGAGGCTCTTCCAAGAAGAAGGGCACACGTATGAGATGGAGGGGGACCCATAATTCCAGTTGGTATTATCTGGGGCCCTTGCATTGAGTCTAATGTTGTATCAGTGGTGGTACAGAGGTCCAATCCTGCACTGCCTGGAGTGGGTAGTTGGAGGGAGCCAATTGTGGAGAAGGATTTTGAGGTAGGTTGGGAGTTTGGAAGGGAACAAACCTTATTGCCCCAGGGAGTTTCCTGAGAAGCAGGAAGAAATAGGCTGTCCGAGGGCATTTGTCATTGATCTACACTCACTGGCCCAGTGATGAACTTTACCATATCAAGGACAAAGTGTAGCTGGGGGCGGTTTAGCTCCAGTTTGAGGAGACGCTATTCTTACTCTTTGTTTGCCTGTCGGACACTTGCGTGCAAAATGGCCTGGTTGTTTACAAGTAAAGCAAATACGTGAGCCAGGATTGTAAAAGGCCTTGGTAAAGGGAGCACTAAAGTGAGACCCATGGCATGGGCTGCACCCACCCCTGCACAGACTCTAATAAAGTCAGAAAGTTTCCCTTTATCCTTATGATGTCGAAGAACATCCTGACATGCTGGGTTGGCGTTTTCAAAGGCAAGATGTTTTACAAAGGTGCTTTCGCTTTCGCTTGGTCCAAGCAAGCATTCCTCAGCTAGGTTAAGCCGGGGAACAAAGTCGCTATAAGGCTCGTCGGGCCCTTGTCGAATTCTGGCCAGGGAAGTGATAGCCGAGGCCCTTTCAGGGAGGCGTCTCCAAGTATGTAAGCCAGCCATCTAAACCTGCGCAAAAAGTCCAGCAGGGAAACGTGCCTGTTTAGTTTTAGTGTCAAAAGTTGCATTGCCCACTAGCTTAACATAAGTCCAGGATTTAGAGGAGGCCTTTGTTAAATTTTTTTTGAGCAGTTTCTGACAGGGCTCTTTGAAATCTGCATTCCATAGTAGGAAGTCTCTGGCACTGAGGGCAGCTCGGTCTAAAAATTTCCAATCATTGGGAGTAAGAAATTGTGTGTTGTGGCTTTCTAATAAAGCCAACGTGTAGGGCACAGTGGGGCCATAGTGAGCACAAGCCTTTTTAAGTTTTTCAAGAAAATGGAGGCTAAATTTTTTGTAGACACTCTGGGTTCCTTCCTGCCTAGGGGTGAACTTCTCATCCTCTAAGTCCTGATCTCCTTGATCCATTTCCTCCGCTTCCTCCTCTTGATCCTCTTGTAAGTCTTTGACCTCAGCCTGAGCAGGCTTATCTATCTGACTGTTGGTGACTGGGAAGGCGAGCACAGGCCGATGGAGCGGCTTCACCTTTGTATTAGACCACTGTGGGTCAGCTTGTGTTGACTCCATTCCTAAGGCTAATGGAGAGAGCTCAGAGTCAAGGGATCTTTATTCTTTTAAAAATTGGATCTGTTCCCATCCATGTTGGAGAGACTCTCTCAAGGGAGCCGGATTAGGCAAGGGAAGTGGGGAAAAAATATCTGGGGGGACATTTGGCCCCTGAAGGGCCAGAGCACAAAAGGCAGGAGGGATATAGGAGGGAGGGGAATGTGTAAGTCCTATAGGCTGTGGCAGGGTCCTGAGAGGTGGCGGGTCTTCTGAATGGTAGCGAGCTGCTTCCTTCTCCAAGGTAGCCTCCTCCCCAGGGGTCAATGTTTCTCTGGGATTTAAAACTGCATAAAGGCTGTTGGAAACCATTGGAGCCTTATTCATTAGGGTGGGATTTTGAGGAAGATCAGGAAGGTTCCCAGGGTCCTGGGGAGACTAAGAAGGGTCTATGTCTATACTAACTGATGGGCATGCCGAGAAGGGACGAGAGGGCTTTTGCATAGTCTCTTCCCCAATCCTGACAAGTATTAAGGTACCATTGTCAAAGGGTGAACTTTTAAGAATTTCACTAATTTATTTCCAGAAAGAAAAGGAAGGAACAGACACTTTTTCTGGGCCAAAGGATTCATAATAATATTTTAAAATGTCTCCTACTCTAAGCCATCTTTTACCATCAATGGTCCCTTCAAGGGGAAACCATGGAAACAATTTTTCAATGTATGAAAAGGAAAATTTTAAGTCATTTTTCTTAACACGTGCCCCCATGTATTTAAGGATTCCTTTTGGCCTGACAAAAACAAATCATGTGACGAAATTGCTTTTCCCATGGTGGGTCACTCACTGTGCGTCATCCCCACTCTCCTCCTGGATCTGTCTCTCAGTGGTGTCTGCTGAGGCAATCGTGAGCTCCACTTGTCCAAATCTTCCAGGAGGACGGGGTTCCCCCTCAGTCAAAGGCTCGAGCCCCAGTCGTTGGGCGCCAGTTGTCCCAGCCTGCAGGACACATCAACGTGGGTAGCAAACCTAGATGGGGAGGAATGAAGGGACAAGAGACATGAGAGATGACAGCAAGACAAAAGTTCTGATCAAGATGCAAACTTTTATTGTTCACACAGGGGAATTTATATGCTGGAGATTTGAAAGCTCTCTTATCGGCAGTTCCTGGATGTCTTCACAAGGTGAGATAACCTCAGAATATTTCAGGAAGACAGATGGCCACAGGATGTCTCAGGAACACAGATGACTACAGGATGTCTCCCAGACAGGATGTCTCCCTGGGGGCTGTTTCTTGTAAGTGTCAGGCTATTCTTTGAAAAAGAATTTCTTCTACCCCTTACAGTCAGGGATTCAGTATTTCAAATGAAAAATTGGAGAAAGAATCCAATGTGTATGCAAATATGTGCTACCCAAAAATCTTCACACTCTCATTCAGAACAATGCCTTGACATTACCTTCACCCCAACTAACACACAATTAGAGGAGAAGAGTTAGAAAATCTGTGAATACACATCAAGAATGGAAAATGCTCAGGAGTTCACAACTTTGGAGGTGGTAGAGGAGTTTCCAAATGTAAGGGAGAGGGTAAAACTCCACAAACATGGAGCTCTGCTGGACTAAAGACTTCTTGAGAAACTGCCTTTGAGGTTGGGCACTTAAAATATATGTTGTTGTCAGGAGCTTTAGCTCCCTTTGTAGTGAGACCATTAAGCTGGGTCTGCATGTATGTTACCTGGAGGACATGGTTTCTTATTTTCCAAAGGACATGAGGCAGCAGTGCTTAATTCTCTTTTTGTAGGTAAACTGTTGTCACTGGGGGCTAAGTGTCTTCCAGTTTGGAAGCCATTTGCTCATCCTCCAATTTTGTTGTGTTTCTTGCAGCTGCACTGGAAGTTTGGTATTTGCTTCATGAAATACGAAGAGCTCAACTGGGACACAGTACTGAAAAGAGTTCTGTCACATGTGGTGGGTAAGGGTCTGCAGGAGAATGCACCAATCAGGCTTCTATCCCACATAGCTTGCCCCCTTCACCTTAGCAATCTGATTCTAAACATTGCACTGAAACCTCTCCATATAACAACATGCCTTTACATACAAGGGTCTGGGGGCTGCACCATGTCAGTCACAAACCATTTGAAAGCCAATGGCAGATCCACATCACCCAACCACAGATGTTTTAACACACACCTTCACACCACTTTTCTAGGCCAACTACTCAGCAGGCTCCAAATTACTGCCATCTCTGTTCTACACCATTTTCATGAAACCCAGTCAATCAGGCACTGTCTGGTACACTCGTGATCATCAATAGGACATCCAAAGATTCTACAGTGCGAAGTGGTCATGGGAATTTCAAAAATTTCATGTTTTTTATCAGGCATTTGTCAAGGATGAAGTTGGAGGCACTGTGGGTTTCAATTCATTCAGGAACCATTAAATGGAGAGGAAGCTCATTTCAATAAATGCTCTGGAGAATTCTAACAGGCAAGGGTTCCCAAAGACAGGCAAAAAGGTCACATTAAGCCAGGCGTTTGAGGTCTACAATGTGTGGTCCATTTGTGTTTTGACTTGCAACTATGGCTGCCAATTCTTTAAGAATAAAATCATGTGATATTCTTCCTGAGATTCCCAGTGCTCTGTGGAAAGCCACCCTGGGCCTAGATCTCAGTTTCCAAGGGCAACTCTCATGCGTGGCATCCTAAAATCCCAAAACAATACATGGCAATACTTCTTTGAGGTTCATTCCATAACTCAGTCTCTAAGGGGAATCACACCAGTGTTCAAGACCAGGTGGACCCATCATCTTTTCCAACAGCCACAAAAATGACCACAATTAAAAGCAAAACACTTCCACATGGCCCTCATCTTCTTTCATATAGACACTCATCATAACCTCAGGCTGTAGTTTTTCATGAGAGGCACAGCCAAAGACAGTATCCAAAATAAGGTCCCTTGCCCCCATTTGCCTAAAGTCAGTGTGGCTGGGACACCCTTCCTGTGAACCAGGAGTGATCAAAGAGGCCTGCCCTTAATACTGCTCTGATTCTCCATTTTGAGGCCTAATGACTGTGGGGTTTAGATTCTTTATGTTAATTGGAGTCATGAGAAACGGATGAACGTATGGTCTAGTCTCTGCAGGGCTTTGAAGAACTCATTGGACCCAAAGGATCCCTATTCTCATAGATGGACTTCAGGAACCTTACAGAAAAAGGTGAGAGACTTCATCCACAATGACTGCTCTTTTGGCTTTTTTGGTTTTGGATGCAAACGTGGGATGTTTCTTTAGATCCATTAGGTGCTGAGAATCTAAGCCGTAGCCTCACACAGGGCCAAGAGGCTGATTCAGACACATCCCTTTCCAAAGCAATTAAGCAAGGAGCCACAGATGATGCCCATTCATTTCCATTTGAAAACTCTTTTCTTCAGGCTTCCCAAAGGGGTGGCCTGAGGCAAAAAACTTCCTGACATTCAGAGCAACAGAACAATAGGTAATTAAAAGTACCAAAGCAGGGTTTCTTCACTGAGACTTGTCAGAAGCCAGTGGTGAGCCACTATCTCTTTTCTCATACAAGCCCCCTCTTCAGAGCTTTCCTGGCATATGGCCATTCTCACATCTGTAGGTATCAAGATAGACTGACTCTGTCCTTGGTAATTCAAAACTAGTGACACCACTGGGAGTGGGACTGGGACAGGCTCTGTGTGCTTGGCTTCCTGGATGTCAATTTCCATCACCGAGGAAGTGAGGTGAGGTTACTTCCTTCAGGATCTGAATGAAGTCACTGCCTTGGCAACCACTTTGTCCTAACAGTTGCTTCCAAGGGTCCCATGAGATGGAGGCTTCCCCTACTTAATGTGACAATTTCACAAGTTAAAATGGTATATCAACCATAGGCACCTGGGAACAGCTCTCCATACAGGCCTGATTTGGTCCATCTTCTCTACATTAAGAAGAGAGAGGCTGATTAAGACACAACCCTTCATCCTGACCAGGTTGTTTGCCATGGAAGATGACTTGTGCTCTCTCAGGTACTTCATAACTGCCTACATATTCTCCAGGGATCCTTTCAGCATGGATCTTTGAAGTTCTCAGCAGGTAGAGAATCCCTACATTCCAGTATTATAAGACCACCTCTGTCCCTGCTCTTCTGTAAAGTAAGATTGAGGGAACAATGTATGTTTAGGGTTAATAACAGGTTCAATTTGTGTTAGGAATCATTTTGTGGATGAATAATGGTATTGGCAACCTGCGAAATTTATAAGAATATAGAGGTGAACAGTGTGTATGAAAACAGAAATCCAAGTAAGATTGGAAGCCCAGAAAGGCATTGGGCCCTTGATTGTGATACTTAGCATTGAATTACATTCTGCACAGATGTCTCAGATAAATCAATATACAATGGCATGGGACCTTGTACCTTGGATGATTGAATGTAGAAGGGAACATCCAGTCAAAAAGGGATAGTCAGTAGGAATAGGAAGATAGTAGGTAGGTATAGAAAAAAGGGTGAGTGTATGATTTGGAACAAAATTTCTTTAGCAATAGGGTTTCGGTTAGAAAATGAATTTAAATGTCAGCACATGTGAAGAGTCTGTCACAATGATGAAGTGGGAAAAATATGTAGGTAAGCAGATATCAATAGGGACATTATGAAATCAGGCAAAGTAAAAAGTGAGAGATCGGCTTAGACATTTTCAAAGGGTTGAGTTTGAATATGCAATCTTAGGAAGAAACAAATATGTAGTCATCAATAGGATTGACATTTGAGAGAATAAGTAATCTTGGACATGGATGATTTTAGTAATCCATGTTAATTTTCCATTTTGGCTTTGGTACAATCATAAATGTGAACTTTGAATTTAGTGTCCAGTATATTTCTGTGAATAAATGTATATGAAGATCAGGTGACATGAGTATTTCTTCCACCATTTCTGGGAGCAATATTGACTGACTACTTCTGATTGATAGGTACAGATTCTTTATGTGAATTGGAATCATGAGAAACCCAAGCACCTCTTTAGGGATTGAAGAACTCATATGACCCAAAAAATCCCTATTCTCAATTGATGGAGGTCAGGAATCTAATAGAGGAAGGGAAGATACTTCATCCAAAATGAGTGAACTTTTTGCCATTTTGGTTTTGGATGCACACATGGGATCTTTCTTTAGATCCATCAGGTGCTGAGAATCTAAGTCACAGCCTCACACAGGGCCAAGAGGCTGACTCAGACACATCCGTTTCCAAAGAAATTAAGCAAAGAGCCATAGGTGATGCCCATTCATTTCCATTTGAAAACTGTTTTCTTCAGGCTTTACAAAGGGTTAGCCTGAGGTAAAGAACTTCCTGACATTCAGGGCAACAGAAAAATAGGTAAGCAAAAGGCCCAAAGCAGGGTTTCTCCACTGAGACTTTCCTGGTCACACTGTCCCTGCTCTTCTGTAAAGTTAGATTGAGGAAACAGTGTATGGTTAGGGTTAATAACACGTTCGATTTGGGTTAGGAATCATTCTGCAGGATGAATATTCGTTCTGGGAATCTGCAATATTTACAAGAATATATAGGTAAAATAAAAGTATGAAAACAGAAATCTAGGCAGGATTTGAAGCTCAGATGGGCATTGGGCCATTGAGTGGGTTACTTATCTTTGAATTATGTTCTGCACAGATGTCTCAGATAAATCGATATACAATGACATAGGACCTTGTACCTTGGATGATTGAAAGTTGAAGAGAACATCCAGTCACAAAGGGAAAGTCCGTAGGTTTAGGACGATATTCTCTAGGTTTAGAAACAACAATGAGTATAGGATTTGGACCAAAAGATTTTTAGCAATTGGTTTTCAATAAGAGAGTGAATGTAAATATCAGCACATGTGAAGAGTGAGACACAATGATGAAATGGGGAAAATATGTAGGAAAGCAGATATCAATAGAGACATTAAGAAATCAGGCAACGTATAAAGTGAGGGATAGGATTAGACATTTTGAACAGGGTTGAGTTTGAATATATAATCTTAGAAAGAAACAAATACATAGGATTTATCAATAGGATTTACATTTTACAGCATTAAGAAACCGGGACATGGATATTTTTAGTAATCCATGCTCACTTTTCTTTTAGGCTTTGCTACAATCATAAGAGTGACTTTTGATTTCTGTGTCCAGAATATTACTGTGTTAAAATTTATATGTAGATCAGGTGACATGAGCATTTCTTCCACCATTACTGGGGGCAATATTTTGAAGACGTATAAATATTGGGGGAAAAAAGTGGAGTACCCTGTGTCAATGGATATAGAAATAATGTATGAATAGACCATACTGTGAATAAATAATATAACTGGTTCCAACTTTAAATAGTGGATTGATTTGATATCTGAAAATATACTGGAAATCTTAAATTGATATTCATACATTCATTACAACCAGTTATACATCTAACGGTAATATTAGGGTTATGGTTTATCATGAAGAGTGTGTGAGTTTTGCTTCAAATATGATTATGAAAATCAAAAATAATGTGTTTGGAAAGAAGTCTCATGACAAGACCAGTCAAGAACCCTGGAGGAATATATGTGTTCTGAAGCAGGAGGTGATTGAAATTGAAACAAATGCCTATAAATTTGTGAACTTGTGGATGAAATATATATCATATGATGTGCATAAACTGAAGAAATAGTAATGTACCACTGTTTAATAAAAATGAACTGCAAAATACACATCATGTCCCAAAGGAAAATGCTTGCATTGATGTTGAACTAGGTTTTACTGTAGAAATATTAGGATTTGTGTGCACCATTCACTGAAGTTAGTCTTCAGTACTAGGAAACAAATCTGTATTTAAGGTGGATGAATATTTCTGAGAATAATCTTGTGAATAGTTGATCATAAATCCACATACACAAATATGAATGATTTTAAGGAATGTATAATAAGATTCATATATTTCATATTTTGAAAAATTTGGAGAGTATATATATATATATATATATATATATATATATATATATATATATATACACACACACACACACACACACACACACACACACACAGACAGACATTAAAACTAGCAATATATTTGCCAATCGAAATTCATCATGAAATATGTATCATCCACAGGTGCAAAAATATTGATTTCACTGAAAATGGATCTATATATAATGTTGTTCTACTAGCAAGCTCACCCATAGGTTGAATTTTCAATTCAAACAGTATTTAAGAGGAGTGATCTCTTCTCATAACTTGTATCTGCCTAGTCAGCAACCTCACAAAAATGTACGTGTGATAACAGGTAGGATTCTATATGTGCATATAAAAATACATGTGCTGAATAGTCTACAGAGAAAGGAGACACCAATTTGTTGAAATCCACAGCTTAAGGGGCCCCATTAAACTTCCAGCTACCAGCAACATTCCCCTGCCAGATGATTATTGGCTCACAGCGGCCCCAGCAACATCTAGCTGATTGGCTCCTCTGCGGTGATGCTCATTGGGCAGTTTCCCTGCCCTTTCAGACCACAGAGCTGCTCATTGTGGGACTTTTTTGGCTCCACCCACCTGACCTAGCTAAATAGCCTCAAGAGCAGGAGGATTGTGGGAGGTGGAGAGGCTTGTGGGTGTGACAGAAACTTTGCAAGGAAGCCAGTGGTGGCAGTTGGGCTCTGAGGGTTTTTCCTGACGAACTGTTTTGTTTGGCATGTGTGGTTCTAAAAATAAAGTTTGTTTCTTTTGAAAAGTGGCTCTTGAATCGTGCCCAGCCAGACTGCAGCATTTTTATGGCTTGCACTGGGAGCCACTGAGGGTAAGTGATAAGGTAAACTGCTCGCCCCTGAGCGAAGGGCGAGAGGATGGGTAGCCATTTAAGATTCCTCTTTTGTTTTGCTTCACTTTTGTTGCCTGTCCATGGACATGAGTGAGATGGATGAAAAACCGCTCACATGTGAGAAAAAATTATTTACTTCTGAGGAACAGATAGGGAGAAAGGACGGATGCACATGTCAGTAGGATATAAAGGCTATAATGACTTTTTGTTGTTCCCTTTTTATTTTATTCTGTCTCGGTTTTGTTTGGCATCGTCTTGTTGGGTTGTATTATAGTAGAAATACGGGATCAGAAATTAGTAAAAAAAACAAACTGAAAGAGTGTTAAGTAAATTGTTAGAGGAAGGAGGCATCTCAGTAAAGTCAAGAACAGTCAGGGCATACGTTGATACAATACAAAAATGTAGCCCATGGATTTTTAAGGAGTTGTTAAATATACCATAATGGAACCATCATGGTGAAGATTTAAAAGGGGGTAAAAGAACAGCCCAGGGACTCTGCCAGTTGGCACATTGCCATTGAGGACGTTCATATCTGGTTTGCTTAGTCCAAAGACTTCAGTTCAGACAAAGATAGAAGAACAAAGCTTTGGGCAGAAAAAGCCATCAGGGGCAAAGTTACAAAAGGAGACTGCTACTAACAACTTTCTATCACTAGAGGGCGTAAATGTCCAACCAACAGTGCCTCCTCTACAGGAGACTGTTACTAACACCTTTCTATCACCAGAGGATGTAAATGTCCAAATAACAAGGCCAAATCCATATGCTGGGAGGCCCCCAAACCCCACAGTTGATAGTTCGGATCCTGAGACAGGATCTCAAGTATGAACATGCCCTGATTTTGAGGTAGGAGGGCAGCGAATTCACCATGCTTTAAATTTCAAAATAGTGAACAGCTAAAAGGGGCTGTAACAACCTATGGTCCTCAAGCACCCTTCATTGTAAGCTTGGTCGAATCCATTAACAAATTGAATATGACGCCAGTAGATTGGGCTAATATGTGTAAAGCTGTGCTAAATGGAGGTCAATACCTTTTATGGAAGGTTGCCAATGAGGAATTTTGCAAGGAGACGGCTAGGCGTAATGCAGAAACTGGTTATCCTCAGAGAAATCAAGATATGTTGTTAGAAAGGGACCTTATGAGGATCAGCAGCAACCAATTGCATATGATCCTGGCGTATACGCAAAAATTGCAGCAGAGGCGGTTAGGGCATGGAAGACTTTACAACGACATGGAGGTTTACAAGGTCAATTATCTAAGGTAATACAAGGAGCTAATGAATCTTACACTGAATTTGTAGATAGGCTTATTCAAACAGCTACCAGAGTTTTGGGGAATACAGAACAAGCAATGCCATTAATAAAAAACTGGCTTATGACCAAGCGAATCGTTGGTGCAGAGATATCACTAGACAATGGAAACATGAAGATTTAAACACATATATTAAATTATGTAAAGACATTAATGAATAAGAGAAAGTCATGGCAGCTGCAGTAAAACAGGCTTTAGATGCCAGAGACATCAATGAACAAGGGCAATTTGTGGCAGCTGCAGTAAAACAGGCTTTAGATGCCAGACCAGGAACATGCTACAATTGTGAACAAACAGGACATTTTAAAAGGAATTGCTCCATAGGAAGAGGGTTTAACAAAACTAGGTACCAAAGGAGTAGAATACGTGGGTATTTGCCCACGATGCCATAGAGGGAGACATTGGGCTAATGAATGCCGTTCTCAAACCACCATAGAGGGTACTTCATTATCAAAAATGAACAAGGACTAGCTGTTTATCCACGATATCATGGAGAAAGGCATCGGGCTCCATTGCCAAAAAATGGACAGGGGAGCCCAATGCTCTGGGGCCCAAAACCACAAATATACAGAGCACTGGAGGAACCCAGCAACCCCATCAGTGTAGTGCCCAGGACACATTGTCCATCAGACGCCTCATCAGACAAATCAGAGGGAGCGCAGGGTTAGATATCTGCACCTCCGTCAGATCAGTACTAACTGTAGAGATGGGGGTTCAAATCATTCACACAGGGTGAGAGGACCTCTTCTCAAAGGAACGGTAGGCTTATTATTGGGACGCAGCTCTTCTAATCTAAAAGGACTTATGATAAGTCCTTGGGTAATTGATCCCGATTATGAAGGTGAAATAAAATTATACCCAGTTCTCCAAAGGACATATCAGTAATTTCACCAGGAGATAGAATAGCACATTTACTAATAATACTCAGTCTGCATGATCAATTTTCCAGTCGTGCTGTAGAAAGAGGTTCCAAGGGATTAGGCTCCACAGGTGTAGATTTGGTTATGCTTTCTTTAAGTTTAGATTCTCGCCCCAGGCTAAAACTAAATATTCAAGGACATGAATTTAATGGGCTACTTGATACAGGTGCAGATGTTAGCATCGTCTCTCATCAAGAATGGCCAAAACATTGGCCATTACAACAGTACACTAAAATACTTTGAGACCTAGGAGTGGCAACTAATCCCCATAGAAGTGCAATGGCATTGGATTGGAAGGATCCTGAAGAATGTGAAAGAACTATACAGCCATATGTATTGGATCATCTTCCCTTAAATTTATGGGGATGAGATGTCCTAGATCAATTAGGTTTGACATTAACAAATAACATCAATCAAAATGCACCCACTATTATGGCTAGAGAAGTTTTTAGGAAAGGAAAAAGATTAGAAAAACAAGATCAAGGTATATCAGCACCAATACAAATAGACCAAGCAACAGACAGACATGGGTTGGATTTTCAGAAAGGGCCACTGAGACAATAAAAATTACTTGGAAATCAGAAAGACCAGTATGGGTTCTTCAGTGGACCCTGACTAAAGAAAAGATACAAGCAGCCCAGTTCCTGGTCAAACAACAATTAGAGGAAGAACATATACAACCTTCTGTATCTCCACATTATACTTTCATTTTTGTCATCAAAAAGAAATCTGGTAAATGGAGATTATTGGAAGATTTAAGAGCCATTAATAATGAGATGGTTATTTTGGGACCTGCTCAATCAAGGATTCCTCAATTGTCTGCTTTGCCAAAAACTTGGTATGTTTTAGTTATACATGTTAAAGATTGTTTTTTTTTTTTTCATTTCCAATTCTTCCTGAGGATAGTCCAAGTTTTGCATTTACTATCCCTGCACTGAATCATGAAGGTCCTGATCAGAGGTATGAGTGGAAAGTATTCCCTCAAGGGATGGCTAACAGCCCAACTATTTGTCAAATTTATGTTAACAAAGTAA
Organism: Callospermophilus lateralis; assembly: GCF_048772815.1. Classification (NCBI taxonomy): domain Eukaryota; kingdom Metazoa; phylum Chordata; class Mammalia; order Rodentia; family Sciuridae; genus Callospermophilus; species Callospermophilus lateralis. The sequence continues at coordinate 199,174 of NW_027514417.1, forward strand.
TCCAGCCACTTAGAAATCAAAATCCTGAACTACAAATATTTCACAATATGGATGATGTGTTATTAGCACACAAGTTAAAAACCCATTGCTAGAATGTTATGCCACACTTACAAACTTATTAAAAAATTATAATCTAGGGATATCAATTGATAAAGTACAATTAAATTTTCCAATTAATTATTTAGGAGTTCTATTATCCTCAACCATGGTCAGTCCACCAAAAATTCAAATACGAGTAGATCAACTCAAATCAATTAATGACTTTGAAAAGTTATTAGGAGACATTAATTGGATAAGGCCTTATCTAGGTATACCAACAGGAGAGTTGGGACCTATATTTGATATCCTAAAAGGTCCATCTGATCCAAATTCACCCAGAGTGTTAATGCCTGAAGCAAGAAAGGCATTAAAAATCATTGAAACATATATGGGAAATATGCATTTGGATAGATTTGATAAAATAATGCCTCTATTATTCATTGTGCTACCAACAAAAAAATATTCCTACAGGAGTATTTTGGCAAGAAGGTCCATTATTATGGATACATTTATCTTATTCTTCTAACACTATTATTACTAGGTATCCTGAGGCTTAGGGACAATTAATACTCATAGGAATAAAAGCAGCAAAGGGAGTGTTTGGAATTTCTCCCAATAAAATTATTACTCCATACACTATGAATCAAATTGATGAATTAGCTAATGAGTTAAATACTTGGGCAATAATCCTGTGTAAATCTAATGTTTCATTTGATAACCACTTACCATCTAATCTTTTATTGTCTTTTGGGTCATTGCATCCTGTAATTTTTCCAAAAATTACAAGAAAACACCTATCATGAATGCTCCAAATATATTCACTGATGGGTCAAATAATGGTACAGCAGCAATAGTTACACCTGATCAAATTTTTACATTTTTAGCACCCCAACAATCAGCTCAAAAGGTAGAGCTTAATGCAGTATTATAAGCTTTTGTGATGTTTAAAGATTCTGTGTTTAATTTATTTTCCAATAGTCAGTATATAGTTAATGCTATAGTATCCCTTGAAGATGCTGGTAGGATTTCCCCTTCCTCTACTGTTTTCTCTTTGCTTTCCAGTATACAAAGTCTAATCTGGGACAGAAAAGATCCATTCTTAATAGGACATATCTTGGCACATACAGGATTGCCTGGAGCCCTTAGTTTGGGCAATGATTTAGCAGGTAAAACTACACATGACATACATACATATTTTCTCTACACTAGAAGAAGCTATAAATTTTCTTGAAAAGTTCCATATCAATGCTAATACTTTACAAAAGCATTTTAAAATAACTAAGGAGCAAGCTAGACAAATAATAAAACAATGTCAAAATTGTGTGACCATTTTACCACATTTTAATCTTAGAGTCAATCCTAGAGGATTGATACCTTACCATATATGGCAGATGGAAGTCACACACTTGCCAGAATTTGGAAAAGTAAAATATTTGCATGTTACAGTTGATACTTCTTCTGGATTTTTGATGGGCTCCCTTCATGGGGGAAAAAAAAACTAAAGATGTTATAGCTCATTGCTTACAAAATTTTGCCACTGTGGTCATTCCAAAACAGTAAAAAACAGATAATGCCCCCGGTTATACTTCTACCTCTTTTAAACCATTTTGCTCATCATTTGGCATTACTCATAAAACAGGAAACCCATACAATCCACAGGGACAAGCCATAGTTGAAAGAGCACATCACACTATTAAAATGTACTCATTAAAGTAAGAAGACAGAATTGGGAAGGAATATAAATTCCCCAAAGATAAAATTAAAATAACCCTTTTTAATCTAAACTTTTTAAATTTGGATTTTCAGGACTTAGTGCTGCAGAAAGGCATAAGTGTCCAAAAAATGTGTATAAGCCCGAGGTACTTTGGAAGGATATTCTAACAGGAAAATGGAAAGGTCCTGACCCATTAATTTTCTGGAGTTGGAGGTCTGTTTTTTGGTTTCCACAGGAAGAACAGCAGCCGATTTGGATTCCAGAGAGATTAACTAAGGTCCCGACCCAGTGATTGCCTGGAGTCGGGGGTCTGTTTATGTGTTTCCACAAAAAGAACAGAAGCCGATTTGGATTCCAGAGAGATTAACTGAAGCGCTTTCAATAGACCAAAATAAGATGATTTGGCTCAAATCCATAACAGCTGATATCAAAAACTCCAGTTTGGCTATCCTTACATCTGCGACAGAACAGGGATGCTTTTTTCAATATCTATTTTATTATTGCCCTTTCCCACATCATGAAGTTCTCTTTTGTTTTTTTTTTGAGCTCATACAGACCTAGGATAATGTTTTGCTTATCAGTTCTATTTTTTGACTATAGAGTTTTTAAACATTGCAATGATGATTTCACATGTAAAAAGTTATAAGGCCTTTACTATTATATTATGTGTTGTATGTATTTATTATGTGTGCACACTTGTGTTTTGTGTTATATATTTGAATGTGCGTATGTCCATATATCACATATGATGAGTGCTAATGAAATAATATATCCATTTTTTTTATTCACGTGAATTAAATTGTTTAATTTAAATTGGGAAAACAACTGTTCAGGATTGTCTTAATATGTGAAAAAATTGGAGGTTAACAGACGTGCTTGTTTACTTTCACTTTTCCTTTTCATTATATTTAATTATTCTCTTCAAGATAATGTAAATTGTTAAGAAAATTGTTTTCTTTTAGTGCCCTCAGGAATGTTACATAATTTTTTCTTTAGCCATTACTGCCAGAATTCCTATTTTCATCCCAGTGCCAGTGAAGACAAAGATAAAACCAATCTACAGATTCTGCAATAGCCATCACTGAACTGCTTGCACAACTTGCCTGGATTATGTATCACTTGTATGCATTGTGAACTCACTTGTATGCATTGTGAACTATCTGCTGCTGCAGCGAATTGTCGTAGTGTTGGGGTACTTATGCTGATGCTGTCATCAGTGATAGAATTTTTCCAATAGGAGCCATCAATTGACTTGGTGTATCTTTCCTATTCTCACTTGATAGAGGTCAAAAAACTTACAGAGGGAGGTGAAAGACTTCATCAGCAATGACTGCTCTTTTGGCAATTTTGGTTTTGGATGCACACATGGGATTTTTCTTTAGATCTATCAGGTTCTGAGAATCAAAGCCACAACCTCATACAGGGCCAATAGGCTGATTCAGACACATCCCTTTCCAAAGTAATTAAGCAAAGAGCCACAGGTGATGCCCATTCATTTCAATTTGAAAACTGTTTTCTTCAGGCTCCACAAACGGGTGGCCTGAGGCAAAGACATTCCTAACATTCAGGGCAAGGGAACCATAGGTAAGCAAATTGCCCAAAGCAGGGTTTCTCCACTGAGACTTTTCTGGTTACACTGATCTCTGAGGTTTCTGAGATGTTCCCATTCCATTCAGCTATCCAGTACATGGCTATGTCACAGAGTTTGGAGGTGGTACATATCTTGGACACAAAACCATGAGCCTATTCTGGAGAGAGGCCAGAAATCAGGAGGTGAACAGGAACTTGGGAAGATAGTAGGTGTTGTCTATCCATAAGGCAAGCTGCAGTCCATTCATAAAAAGGGCAGAATAAATGCCTGGAAGCTTCCTACTAGTCAGGACACCTCCATTGATGTATTGGCTTTTCTAATAACTACAACCACGGACACAGTGGATACACAGACATAGAAAAACTCGCCTTCTCAAACGACTTACTAGAAACAGTCGACTCCAAACCAAACAAACCACCTTTGCCTCCTATTCTCAGAACATGAGACAAAAGCACGAACTCACACCCACACCAACTAAGGCACCTCATTCCCACAACTAGGTCTGTGACTATCCGGAGTGTCCTCTGACTGGTGGACCATACTATGTTCCCCCCAAATGGCCTGTCCTGTATCAGATCAGGTCCCTTTTGCCAACTCTGTTAAGTTGTCAGGAGCCAGCAATGAGCCACTACCTGCTTTCTCAGGAAAGGCCCCTCTTCAGAGTTCTCCTGGCATTTGGTCATCCTCACATCAGGAGGTACCAAGAAAAACTGACTCTGTCCTTGGAAAATTCAAACAAGTGTGCCCACTGGGAATGGGACTGGCACTGGCTCTGGGTGCCTGGCTTCCTGGATCCCAAGTTCAGAGAGTTGTATCACCAAGGAAGTGAGGTAAGTCACTTCCTTCAGGAATCGAATGAGGTCAATACCTTGGCAACCACTTTGTCCTAACAGTTGTTTACAAAGGTCCCATGAGATGGAGGCTGCCCCTACTTTCTCTGACTCAGTCATAAGTTAGAATGGTATATCAACCACAGGCACCATGGAACAGCTCTCCACACAGGCCTGGTTTTGTCCATCTTCTCTACATTAAGAACAGAGCGACTGATTCAGACACAATACTTCATCCTGACCGGTTTTTTTGCCATGGAAGATGATTTTGCGCTCTCAGGTCCTTCATAGCTGCCTAAGTCTTCTCCAGGGATCATTTCTGCATGGACCTTTGAGGTTTCAGCAGGTGGAAGATACCCTAAATTCCTGTATTGTAAGACCAACTCTGTCCCTGCTCTATTGTAAAGATAGATTGATGGAACAGTGTATGCTTAGGGTTAATAACAGGTTTGATTTGGGTTAGGAATCATTCTGTGCGATGAATAATGGTTTTGGGAACCTGCGATATTTACAAGAATATATAGGTGAAATACAAGTATGAACACAGAAATCTAGGTAAGATTTGAAACCCAGAAGTGCATTGGGCCCTTGATTGGGATACTCAGCTTTGAATTATATTCTGCACAGATGTCTCAGATAAATTGATATACAATGGCATAGGACCTTGTACCTTGGATGATTGAATGTCGAAAAGAACATCCAGTCAAAAGGATAGTCAGTAGGATTAGGAAGATATTCAGTAGGTTTAGAAAGCAGAGTGAGTATAGGATTTGAACCAAACGTTCTTTAACAGTAGGGTTTCGGGTAGAGAATGAATGTAAATATCAGTACATGTGAAGAGCCAGTCACATTGATGAACTCTGGAAAATATGTAGGAAACCATATATCAATAGACACATTAGGAAATCAGGCAAAGTATAAAGTAAGTGATAGGATCAGGCATTTTCAACAGTGTTGAGGTTGAATATATAATCTTAGGAAGAAACAAATATGTAGTCACCAATAGGATTGACATTTGATAGCATTAGGCAACCTGGACATAGATGTTTTTTGTAATCCATACTCACTTTCCATTTAGACTTCGGTACAAACATAAGTGTGACCTTTGCATTTTGTGAAAGAAGTCTCATGAAAAGACCAGTCAAGAAACCCTGTGGAAAACATGTTTTCTGAATTAGGAAGTGATGGAAAGTAAGACAAAATGCCTATAAATTTCTGAACTAGTGGATTAAATATATATCCTACCATGTGCATTAACTGAAGAAAAAGTAATGTACCAGTACTGAATAGAAATGAAAGACAAAATACACATCACGTCCCATAGGAATCTACTTGCATTGATATAAAACTGTGTCAGTTACTGCAGAGATATTAGGATTTGTATGCACCATTTACTGTTAGTTTTCAGTACTAGGAATCAAATATGTAGTTCAGGTGGATGAATATTTCTCAGAATAATCTTGTGAAAAGTTGATTATTAATCCACATACATGAATATGAATGAATTTACGGAGTGTATAATAAGACACATATATTTCATATTTTGAAAAATCTGTAGAGTGTGTGTGTATATATATATATAAACACACACACACACACACACACACACACACACACAGGCACGCACACAAACAGACATTAAAAAGTAGCAATATAAGCCAATTGAAATTCACCATGAAATATATGTCATCCACAGATCCAGATAAATTCGTTTTACTGAACATGGATTCATGTATAATTTTATTGTACTAGGAAGCTCATCAATAGTTTGAATTTTCAGTTTCAACAGCGTTTAGTAGGAGTGATCTCTTTTCACAATTTGTGTCTGCCAAGTGAGCCACCTCACAAGAATGTACGTGTGGTACCAGGTAGGATTCTATATGTGCATATAAAAATACATGCGCTGAATAGGATACAGAGAAAGGTAGACAGGAATTCACATATTTGTTAACTTGAAAAACACATGGAGAACCATTTCAACAAAAAATTGACTAGATTTATAACTCCTACCCTATATAAAGCAAAAGGCAATTCCAATGATACACCATTCGTCCTCTGAACTGCTTGTATTTCTATTCTGTTTGGGTTAATTTTCTCCATCATATTAGAATTAGTAGTCAGAGTCTAGTTGGCATAGGTTTGTGTCAGGGATTTGGAATCATTTGGAAAATGATTCCAATGTTTATGCAAATATATGCTACAAAAGTATCTTCCCACTCTCATGCATAACAATGCCTTGAGATTACCTTGGCCCCAAGTTAGACACAATTAGAGGAGAAGAGTTAGAAAATCTGTGAATACATATCTGGAATCAAATATGCTCACGAGTTCACAAACTTGGAGGTGGTAGAGGAGATTCCAAAAGTAAGGGACAGGGTAAACACTCCACAAACATGGAGCTCTGCTGGACTAAAGACTTCTTGAGGAACTGCCTCTGAGGTTGGGCACTTGAAATACGTGTTGTAGTCAGGAGATTTAGCTTCCTTTGTAGTGAGACAATCAAATCTGGGTATGCTTCTATGTGACCTGGAATACATGATTTCTTATTTTCCAATAAACATGAGGAAGTTGTCTTTAATTTTCTGTTTGTAGGTAAACTGTGGCCACTGGGGACTAATTGTCTACTCTTGTGGACTCTGAAGCCATTTGGTCATCCTCCAGTTTTCCTGGTGTTTCTTGCTGCTGCACTGGGAGTTTCGTATTTGCTTCAAGAAATACAAGGAATTCACCTGGGACACAGTGCTGGAGGGAGTTCTGTCACCTGTGCTGGGTCAGGGCCTGCAGAAGAATGTACCAACCAGGCTTCTCTTCCACATAGCTTGCCGCTTTGACCATAGCAACCGGATTCTGAACATTGGCCTGAAACCTCTCCATATAAAAAGATACCTTTAGATAGAAGCGTCTGCTGGCTGCACCATGTCAGTCACAAGCCAATTGGAAGACAATGGCAGATCCACATGGCCCCACCACAGATTTTTTTTATCACACACCTGCCCTTCACTGCACTAGGCCCACTACTCTGCAGGGTCCAACTTCCTGGAATCTCTGTTATACACCATTTTCATGAAACTCAGTCAATCAAGTCACTGTCCTGAATAATCATGTTCAGCAACAGGACAACCAAAGTTTCTCCAGTGCCATCTGGTCATGGGAATTTCAAAAATTTCATGGTATTTATCTAGCAATTTTTCAAGGATGAAGTTGGCAGCATGTGGGTTTCAATTCATTCAGGGACCATTAAATGTTGTGGAAGTTCATTTCAAATGAAGTTCTGGAGAACTCTCACTGGCAAGGTTTCCCAAAGATTGGCCAAAGGGTCACATAAATCCAGGCCCATTGAGGTCTACAATGTAACGTCCATGTGTGTTTTGACTCTCAACTAAGACTGCCAAGTCGTTAAGAATAAAATCATGTGATATCAAGCCTGAGATTCCCAGTGGTCTCTGGAAAGCCACCCTGGGCCTAGATCTCAGTTTCCAAGGGTGACTCTCATGCTTGGTCTTCTAAAATCCCAACACAATTCATGGCAATACTTCTCTAAGTTCAGTTCCTGTACTCAGCCTCTAAGGGGAATCACACCAGAGTTCAAACCCAGGTGGACTCAGTCATCCCTTCCAACTGCCACAAAAATAACCACAATTAAATCCAAAACACTCCCACATGGCCCTCATCTTCTTCCATATAGACACTCATCATAACCTCTGACTGGAGATTTTCATGAGGAATGCAGCCCAAGAGAGTGTCCAAAATATGCTTTCTTGCCCCTCATTTACCTAAATTCTGCGTGACCTGGACACCCTTCCTGTGAACCAGGAGTGATCAAATAGGCCTGCTGTTAATACTAATCCACTTCTCAAATTTGAGAACTACTGACTGTGGGGTTTAAATTCTTTATATGAATTGGAGTCATGAGAAAACCCAACCACCTATGGGCTAGCCTCTGCAGGGAACTGAAGAACTCATTTGACCTAAAGGATCCCTATTCTCACTTGATTGATGTCAGAAACCTTACAGAGGAAGGCGAAAGACTTCATCCACAATGACTGCTCTTTTGCTATTTTGGTTTTGGATGCACACATGGGATCTTTCTTTAGATCAATCAGTTGCTGAGAATCTAAGCTACAGCCTAACACAGGGCCAAGACGCTGATTCATACACATCTCTTTGCAAAGCAATTAAGCAAAGAGCCACAGCTGATGCCCATTCTTTTTTATTTGAAAAAGGTTTTCTTTAGACTTCGCAAAGCGTTGTCCTGAGGCAAAGACCTTCCTGACATTCAGGGAAACAGAACAATAGGTAAGCAAAAGGCCCAAAGCAGGGTTTCTCCAATGAGACTTTACAGGTTAAACAGGTATGTGAGTTTTCTGAGATGCTCGCAATTCACTTCAGTTATTCAGTACATGGCCATGTCACAGAGCATGGAGGTGGTACATATCTTGGATACAAAACCATGAGCCTATTATGGAGAGTGGCCAGATTTCAGGAAGAAAACAGGAACTAAGGAAGATCGTAGGTGTTGCCCATCATTATGGCAAGCCGCATTCCATTTATAAATTGGGCAGCATGAATGCTGGTAAGCTTTCTAAAAGACAGGACACATCCATTGATGCTTTCTCTTTTCTAATATCTACAATAACGGACACAGCGGGATACAGCGACACAGAAACACTCGCATTGTCAAATGACTTACTAGAAACAATTCACCCCAAACTAAACAAACCTCATTTCCTACCTCTTCTCAGAACATGAGCCAAAACCACAAACCCACACCCACACCCACAAAGGCACCTCTTTCCTCCAAGTAGGTTGTGACTATTTGGAGTGTCCTCTGACTGTGGGCCATTCTACGTTCCCCCGAAATGGCCTGTCCTGTCTCAGATTTTGTGTCCTTTGCCAACTCTCTGAAGTTGTCAGGAGCCAGCGGTGAGCCACTACCTGTTTTCTCAGGAAAGGCCCCTCTTCAGAGTTTTCCTGCCATTTGGCCATCCTAACATTAGTAGGTACCAAGAAAGACTGACTCTGTCGTTGGGAAATTCAAAAAGTATAACCACTGAGACTGGGACTGGGGCTGTCAATGTTTGACTGGCTTCCTGGATCGCAAGTTCACAGAGTTCCATCACCAAGAAAGTGAGGTGAGGTCACTTCCGTCAGAAACTGAATTAGTTCACTGCCTTGGCAACCAATCTGTCCTAAGAGTTGCTTCCAAGCTTCCCATGAGATGGAGGCTGCCCCTGCTTCCTGTGACACTTTCACAAGTTAGAATGGTATATCACCCATAGGCACCCAGGAGCAGCTCTCCACACAGGTCTCATTTGGTCCATCTTCTCTACATTAAGAAAGGAGAGGCTGATTCAGACAGAACACTTCACCCTGACCAGGTTGTTTTCCATGGAAGATGACTTTTGCACTCTCAGGTCTTTCAGAGTTGCCTACATCTTCTCCAGAGATTATATCTGCATGGACCTTTGAGGTTATCAGCAGGTGGAAGATTCCCTATATTCCTGTATTGTAAGACCAACTCTGTCCCTGCTCTTCTGTAAAGTTAGATTGAGGGAACCATGTATGGTTAGGGTTAATAACATGTTTGATTTGGGTTAGGAATCATTATGCTGAATAAATAATGGTATTGGGAACCTGCAATATGTATAAAAATATATAGGTGAAATATATGTATAAAAACAGAAATCTAAGTAACATTTGAAGCCCAGAAGGGCACTGGGCCCTTGATTGGGATACTTAGCTTTGAATAAATTGATATACAATGGCATAAGACCTTGTACTTTGCATCATAGAATGTAGAAGAGAACATTCAGTCAAAAAGGATAGTCGGTAGTGAAAGGTTAATAAAATAGGTACTTGTCACTTCCTGTTTTTCTGTATGCTTAACAAAACACTGTTAAAATCTTGTTTGCTAATCTTGTTCCCAGAATGTGCTGTCCCCAAGTGCCAAAGTGTAGAATGTACTCCCTCACCCGGTTGCACGCAAACCGACCACTCGCCCTGAACCATCAGTAAACTTCCCTCCCTGCCCTCTCCAAGGAAAATATATATGTTCTGCTTAAACTGTTCTCAGGGCTCTCTGATCTATTCAAGTGAGCTCCGAGCCCCAGCATGCTGGACCCAGAATAAACCCTTTGCTGTTGGATAAGACAGTCTGTTAGTGGTCTCTTCTTTCCATGCTCGCCCGACCTTTACATATGGAGATTCCACCGAGTTTTGGCAGCGGCGGACAAAAGACCCTAACGAGTTCCTCTCGGGTTAAGTAAGGCCCCTCTTTCTTGTTTCAGTGTTAAGGTTAGGGCTTGGCAAAATGGCTGTCGATGAAGAGCGTGAGTTCTCTCCGATGGTGGCTGACAGACGTGTCACAGAGCCGCAGGCCACGTCCCTGGGGGACTTCCCAAAGACTCGGGAAATCGAGGAACAATAGTCTCCTCGACTCAGTAATATTTTGTATCAGATTCGGAATTGCCAGGCCATTGGGTTTTGCTGGCTACTCAGTCCTGGTCTCAGTTTTGGATGTCGATTGAATGTCTTTATTGTCTTGTCTTGTCTGTGTCGTGTGTCTTGCATTCACTCTTTGTGTATCTTTCATTATGGGACACAGCACTTCAATGCCCCTGTCCCTGACCCTTGATCACTGGACCAAAGTCCGCTTAAGGGCTCAGAATCTTTCTTTATTAGTAAAACGTTGGACCTTTCAGAATCTCTGTGCCTCAGAATGGCCCACCTTTGAATTTGGATGGCCCCTAGAAGGATCTTTCTATTTCCCACTAATTTAAGAAGTCAGAGATATTGTCTTTCACCCAGGCACACATAGCCATCCGGATCAACAGCCATATATCTTAACTTTGTAGGACCTCTGCAAATCTCCTCCTCAATGGGTGAAGCCTTTCTTTGTCCCTTCCCCTGCTCCTACTCCTTCCCCCATGATCTCTCAAACCCTCTGCTCCTCCTCCTCCTCCACCCTTTGTAATCCCTGAGTCACAAGATTTGACTCTACTGGACTCTCTTCCCCCGTATTATACCCTGCCCTCGTCCCCCAACCACCAACACCCTCTAAGTGATTCTCCTGCAGCTGACTCAGCCTCTCTACCATTGGAGGAATCTAAGCTGGCCCAGCGCCCTCCAGATAACTCCCCCGCAGCACACACAGCCCCTCCTCCGCAGGAGGAAGCTAGCCCAGCTAAGGGAACTTGATGGTGGCGAATGATTGAAAACCCTGGACCTCCTGTGATGCTCCCCCTATGTCCCTACGGACCATTGATTGACGAAGGCCATGGGGGGAAAATGCAAGCCTACAAATATTGGCCTTTCTCCTCTTCCGACCTATATAACTGGAAAAATAACAATCCCCCTTTTTCCGAGGACCCCATCGGGCTCACAGGTCTGGTTGAGTCATTGATGTTTTCACACCTGCCTACTTGGGATGACTGTCAACAATTCCTAGGGACTCTCTTCACGACAGAGGAACAAAAGAGAATCTTCCTGGAAGCTATAAAAAAATGTCCTCCGACCAGATTGGAGACGGACACATCTTCCCAACTTAATCAAAGCTGGTTTTCCCTTGAAACAACCCAACTGGGACACCAACAACATTGAAGTTAGAAAGCATCTGTCCACTTATCACCAGGTTCTAATAGTGGGCCTCCAAGTGGCCACTAGGCGACCAACTAATTTGGCCAAGGTAATAGAGATTATTCAAAGGCCTGATGAATCTCCCTCTATGTTTCTAGAGAGAATTATGGAGGCATGTAGGAGATATACTCCTTTCGATCCACAGGCAGAGGATCAAAAGGCATCTGTCATGATGGCCTTTATTGGGCAAGCTGCCCTGGATATTAAAAGAAAGTCACAATGCTTAGATGGATTACAAGATATGACTTTGAGAGATTTAGTAAGAGAAGCCAAGAAAATATACCTTAAGAGAGAAACTGAGGAAGAGAAAGAAGCAAAGTGAGGATAAAAGAAACAAAAGACAGACTAAGGCGTTGACTAAGGTCCTGGTCACAACAACAAAAGGGCCAGAAATTAAGAAACAGGGAGACAGGAAGGGATACCTGGTCCCATGCCAGAGGCCACCCCTGGCCTCAGATCAATGTACCAACTGTAAAAAAAAAGGACACTGGGCCAAAGAGTGCCCTAGAAAGGGACAGCCACGCCAGTCAGCCATTCTGACTCTGGAGGATGAGTATGAAAGTCGGGGCTCAGATCCCCTCCCCGAGTTCAGGGTAACTTTTGAAGTGGAGGGGACCCCAGTAATCTTTGAAGTGGATAAAGGGGCAATATACTCACCCCTAATGTCACATTGGGCCCTCTATCAAATAAAAGGTCTCTAGTTCAAGGGGCTAATGACAGTAAATATCGGGCTTGGACAACTAAGAGGATCATGGAACTGGGGAAAGGAAAAATCCATCACTCCTTCCTAGTAATCCCAGAATTCCTAGCCCCATTGATGGGCAGAGATCTGCTCACCAAGTTCCGGTCCAAAATAACTTTTAACCCTGAAGGCCCCCAAGTGGAATTTCTAAATCCTTCAGTAAAAACTTCTATAGTCACAACTCTAAATATGTCAGTAGAAAATGCACATCAAGTCACTCACCTTGGTTCAAAGAAACTGCAGGTATTTCTGAAGTATCAAGAACAGAGTTTTCCACTAACTGACTCACAGCAAAAAGAAATAACTGAATGGGTAAAAAAAGCCTGTCGAGTCCATCAATTGGTAAATTCTTACCCTTCCAAGCTTCCTGCAGGAAAGCACCTACGAGGAACCAGACCAGGACAATTCTGGGAAGTTGACTTTACTGAAATTAAGCCAGCAAGGTATGGACATAAATATCTTCTAGTCTTTGTAGATACATTTTTAGGATGGATTGAAGCCTTCCCCACTAAAAGAAAAAAAAAAAGAAACAGTGCTAATGGTGGTCAAGCAGATCCTGAAAGACATTTTTCAAAGATACGGCCTGCCAAAGGTAATACGGTCTGATAATGCACAGGCGTTCATGGCCCAAGTAAGTCAGGGGTTAGCCAGGAACCTGGGGATTCATTGGAAGTTTAATTGTGCTTACAGACCCTAGAGTTCAGGACAGGTAGAAAGAATAAATAGAACCATTAAAGAGACCTCAATGAAATTAAGCTTAGAGACCAGCATAAATGATTGGACTATGCTCATGCCTTATACAATGTTTCGTGCAAGAAATATGCCCTCTGTTTCTTTGAGTAACCACACCCCCTGTGAATATCTAGGGTGCCTCTCTTCCAGTAACGGACCAAAGCCCAACTCTAAGACCTAACGATCCCTTTCACACCCCCTTGTTTGACAGACTTAAAGCTCTTGAAAGATCTCAGTGATACCTGTGGAAACAGCTGGCCACTCCCTACCAAACTGGGGACGAGGGGACTCCACATCGATATCAAGTAAGAGACTTCATCTACGTAAGATGATATCAGGTGTCATCCCTGGAACCCCACTGGAAAGGACCATACCAGGTGCTACTTATAACATCTATAGTGGTAAAGGTAAACTGAATCACTTCCTGGATCCATGCCTCTCATCTCAAGCCTGCGCCCTGTCCACACTCTGGCTGGAAACTGGAAAAGACTGGTAACACTTTCAAATTGCATATTCACCGTGTGGATAAGCCTATAGACTCTCCCCTTGGCCACAAGTAGTCCTAACCCTCATCAGCCCGTTCAGCAGCGATGGCTGATCACAAATTCTACTGGAAAAGAAGTATAATCTATCTTGCATGCAGCCCACTTAGGGACCTGGTGACCATCTCTCCACCCAGACATTTGTCAGCTGGCTATAGGTCTTTCCTAATGGGATATCCCTGATGAAGAGGATCCCACTAAAATTCCATTAAATCCCTTCCTTACCATAGATAATGGAAACAAATATTATGGATGTAGGGACACACGAGCCAGATGCAGGTTGGCTAGCCTAGATTACTGTGTTTACCCGGCCGACTGTCAAAGCCAAAAACAGCCATGGCTGTGTGGGGGAAAAGCCGACTTCTTCTGTAAGTCATGGGGATGTTAGCGTACAGGGGCTGCCTGATGGAACCCAAACCCTGCATTAAATTCAGTAGACAGCATTGGCCATATTACGAATTAGATAACAAAAACTGATGGCCACCAGAGGGGATTCTAGATCCTCAAATCCTGCATGACCTTTTTAACATCTGCTAGTGCTCAAAAGGGTGAAAGGAGATTCCACTATGTGGAGGCCTTTTCCCTTCTTCGCTCACATCCTGAACTATGCTTATCCAATAGATCCTCACCTTCAGGCTTCTGTTCCAGAGTCTCTGCTGTCACTCCCACCTCAGCAACCTGATTTCTCCACTACAATTATTAGATCAAAAACCCAAACCTCTGCTGGTTCTCAGACCATTGACCCCTTGCTGAGGTAGCAGGTACTGAGGTACCTCTCCACCCACTCACTCCTCTCTTCTGTTGACAGTGCCAGCACTGGGTCCCACCAGGTCCTCTTACCAACTAACCCAAAGCTCAAACCAGCTGAGGAGAGCCCTCAGACCTCTATCCAAGATGTAATGAAAATGGCCTTTAAAGTTGCTTTGTCATCACTGAAAACAGTTTACTACAAATTTAAAGTCCCTCTGCGTTTTGGGATACTCACTACCATCTTCCCCTCTGCTTGACCTGTTCTACTGCTCAAATATTTGTTGCTAGGAAAATTCCAAACCACTTTCCCATTATTTTTTTACATCTCTCTTTTCTCATTCTCAGATCCTCGGAGCTGCTCTCAGCTCCACCTTCTCCGTCTTTCCTCTCTATACCAGGCCCACAGAAAAGTCTTTAACTGACCTTCTCCAGAAGTCTTCACCATGGCTGACTTTAGGACTTTCAGCAAAAGAGTCCCTATAAAAAAGTTCAATGTAGTTAAACTTCCTATTTTCATGTTGCCCTGTTCTACTTGGCCACTGGCTAAAAAAATCAGCACTCCTAATCCACACACCCCCTTACTAGTTTTTCACAAAAATATGTGAACCAGGCCTCTGGCCTTGACGTGGGGCTTCACAGAGATGGCTACATTTCTAAGTTAACGAAGTTAGCAACTGGGCTCCATAGTAACAGCTGGCAATGGGAAAATAAGAAAGGGAAGAAAAAGCTCTTTCCCTCCCAGGTGTCCTTGAAAAGTTAACTTGCCCAGAACCGAGGAAAAAACAGAAACAAAAACTGCTTTTTTCAACTTCTGCAGACTGTGAACTTCTGAGCCCCTTCCCTTACATGTTGGGTACAAAATTCTGAAACTACCTAAACTTGGGTTTCAGAGGATTAGTTGATTACAACAGAATCAATGCCCTCTGAATCTGGTTGCAACCAAATAGGACTGTTTCCCTGTCTTCAGTGCTATCTTAGGTGCGTTGCCTTGTCCTTCCCTACTACAGCATGATTCTATATACTTAAACATTGTTAATGTTTTCATGAAATGGTCAACAGATGTGATTAATTGTGTAATCGTGCAGATGTTTCCCAGAGTGCTCTATCACGACGCAGATTCATTTGAAGATCAAATAGGGGGGCATTCAACCCGGTTCCACTGAAAATATATATCTCTCAATGTAGCCATCATATTAGGAATAGAAATTGCTGCACTGGTGGCCACGGGAACCACTGCCTTTGTCCAAGGTACTCAACAAATGACCCAACAAATGACAGCAATAGACCAAAACTAAGATATTAGAAACCTCCATCAGAGCTTTGCATGAGTCTTTTACCTCTCTCTCTGAAGTTGTTTTTCAGACCACTCGAGGGTTGGACCTCCTCGTCATGAGAGAAGGGGGCTTTGTGCTACATTGAGAGAAGAAAGTTGTTTGTATGCCGAGCATACTGGACTTGTAATAAAATGTAAGAGTAAATTAAAAAGATGCCTTGAAAAGCATCAACGAGACAGAGAGGCCCAAAAAAGGTGGTTTGAGTCTTGGTTCACACAGTCTTCCTGGTTAACTACGTTTTTATCAACCCTGGCGGTCCAATAGTAATCCTCATGTTATTGCTAACTATTAAACCCTGTTTTCTCAACCGTGTAATTTCTTTTCTCCAGGCTCAAATTGGACGAGTTAAACTTATGGTAATACCCTACTAGTATACATAGAATGTGACACCCCCCCAATGATCATTTTTATGATTAAAAGTAGCCAGAAGAAGAAGTGGGGAATAAAAGGTTAGTAAAATAGGTACTTGTCACTTCCTGTTTTTCTGTATGCTTAACAAAACACTGTTGAAATCTTGAGAAATGCTTGCAAATCTTGTTCCCAGTATGTGCTGTCCCCAACTGCCCAACTGCAGAATGTGCTCCCTCACCCAGTTGCACGCAAATCGCCCACTCACCCCGATCCATCAATAAACTTCCCTCCCTGCCCTCTCCAGGTAATGTATATAAGCTCTACTTAAGCTATTCTCAGGGCTATCTGCTCTATTCAAGTGAGCTCTGAGCACCAGCATGCTGGACACTCAATAAACCCTTTGCTGTTGCATGAGATAGTCTGTTGGTGGTTTCCTCCTGTGAAGCTCGCCGGACATTTACTATAATGATTGAATGTAGAAGAGAACATCCAGTCAAAAAGGGATAGTTGATAGAAATAGGAAGATAGTACGTTTAGGAAGAAGTGTGAGTATACCATTTGGAACAAAAGTTCTTTAACAATATGGTTTCGGTTACAGAGTGATTGTTAAAGTCAGCACATATGAAGAGTCAGTCAATATGATGAGCTGGGAAAAAATGTAGAAAAGCAGATATCAATAGAGACATTACGAAATCAGGCAAAGTATAAAGTGAGTGATAGGATTAGACATTTTCAACAGGGTTGAGTTTGAATACATAATATTAGGAAGAAAAAAATATGTAGTCACCAATAGGATTGACATTTGAGAGCATTAGGCCACCTGGACATAGATGTTTTTAGTAATCCATGTTCACTTTCCATTTAGTCCTTCGTGCAATCATAACCGTGACCATTAAATTATTTTTCCAGAATACTACTGTGATAAAATGTATATGTAGATCAGGTGACATGAGTATTTCTTCCACCATTTCTGGAAGCAATATATTCAAGACGTAAAATTAGTATTGGGGTTACAAAGAGGTGCACCCTGTGTCTATGAATTTAGAGATAAAGTACGAATAGACAATACAGTGAATAAATAATATAACTTGTTCCAACTTTAAATAATGGATTGAACTGATATCTTAAAAATTACAGGAAATCTTATATTGATATACAATCATTCATTCCCACCAATTATACATCTAATGGTAATATTAGTGTTTTGGTTTATCATGAACAGTGTGTGAGTTTTGTTTCAAAAGTGATTATGGAAATCGAAAATAATATGTTTGGAAAGAAGTCTCATGAATAGACCAGTCAGGAAATCTGGAGGAATGCATATGTTGTAAAGCAGGAAGCGATTGAAATTGAATCAAATGCCTATAAATTTGCTAATTTGTGGATGAAATATATATCCAATGATGTGCATAAACTCATGAAATAGTAATGTACCATTGTTGAATAAAAATGAACGTCAAAATACACATCATGTCCCATAGGAATCTTCTGGCATTGATTTTAAACTGGGTCAGTTACTGTAGAAATATTAGGATTCTCGTGCATTATTCACCGAATTTAGTTATCTTTTTTTTTTTAATTTTTATATATGGTTGCTCAAAACATTACATAGTTCTTGATAAATAATATTTCACACTTTGATTTATGTGGGTTACGAACTCCCATTTTTGCCCCGTTTACAGATTGCAGAATCACATCAGTTACACATCCATTGATTCATATATTGCCATACTAGTGTCTGTTGTATTCTGCTGCCTTTCCTATCCTCTACTATCCCCCCTCCCGTCCCCTCTCCTCCTCTCTTCTCTCTCTACACCCTCTACAGTAATAAATTTCTCCACCTTGTATTATTTTTCCCTTTCCCCTCACTTCCTCTTGTATGTAATTTTGTATAACCCTGAGGTTCTCCTTCCATTTCCATGCAGTTTCCATTCTCTCTCCCTTTCCCTTCCACCTGTCATCCCTGTTTAATGTTAATCTTCTTCTCATGCTCCTCGTCCCTACTCTGTTCTTAGTTACTCTCCTTATATCAAAGAAGACATTTGGCATTTGTTTTTTTAGGGATTGGCTAGCTTCACTTAGCATAATCTGTTCTAATGCCATCCATGTCCCTGCAAATTCTATGATTTTGTCATTTTTTAATGCACAGTAATACTCCATTGTGTATAAATGCCACATTTTTTTATTCATTCTTCTATTGAGGGGAATCTAGGTTGGTTCCACAGTCTTGCTATTGTGAATTGTGCTGCTATGAACATCGATGTAGCAGTGTCCCTGTAGCATGCTCTTTTTAGGTCTTTAGGTTTTAGACCGAGAAGGGAAAAAAATGGGTCAAATGGTGGTTCCGTTCCCAGCTTTCCAAGAAATCTCCATACTGCTTTCCCATTTGGCTGCACCAATTTGCAGTCCCACCAGCAATGTACAAGTGTACCTGTTTCCCCAGATCCTCGCCAGCACTTGTTGTTGTTTGACTTCATAATGGCTGCCAAACTTACCGGAGTGAGATGGTATCTTAGGGTGGTTTTGATTCACATTTCTCTGACTGCTGGAGATGGTGAGAATTTTTTCATGTACTTGTTGATTGATTGTATGTCCTCCTCTGAGAAGTGTCTGTTCAGGTTCTTGGCCCATTTGTTGATTGGGTTATTTGTTATCTTATTGACTAATTTTTTGAGTTCTTTGTATACTCTGGATATTAGTGCTCTATCTGAAGTGTGAGGAGGAAAGATTTGTTCCAAGGATGTAGGCTCCCTATTTACCCCTCTTACTGTTTCTTCTGCTGAGAAAAAACTTTTTAGTTTGAGTAAGTCCCATGTGTTGATTCTAGTTATTAACGCTTGTGCTATGGGTGTCCTATTGAGGAATTTGGAGGCGACCCCACAGTATGTAGATCATAGACAACTTTGTCTTCTATCAAACACCATGTCTTGATTTGATATCAAGCTCCTTGTTCCATTTTGATTTAACTTTTGTGCATGGCAAGAGAAAGGGATTCAGTTTCATTTTGTTACATATGGATTTCCAGTTTTCCCAGCACCATTTGTTGAAGATGCTATCATTCATCCATTGCATGCTTTTAGCCCCTTTATCAAATATAAGAGAGTTGTATTTTTTTGGATTGGTTTCTGTGTCCTTTATTCTTTACCATTGGTCCACCCACCTGTTTTGGTACCAGTACCATGCTATTTTTTTTACTATTGTTCTGTAGTATAGTTTGAAGTCTGGTATCGCTATACGGCCTGATTCTCACTTCCTGCTTAGTGTTGTTTTTGCTATTCTGGGTCTTTTATTTTTCCATATGAATTTCATGATTGCTTTCTTTATTTCTACAAGAAATGCCGTTGGGATTTTGAATTGCATTGCATTACACATATAGAGAACTTTTGGTAATATCGCCATTTTGATGATGTTAGTTCTGTCTATCTATGAACAGGGTACATTTTTACATCTTCTAAGATCTTCCTCTATTTTTCTCTTTAGGGTTCTGTAGTTTTCCTTGTATAAAACTTGCACCTCTTTTGTTAGGTTGATTCCCAATTATTTTTTTTTTTAGTATATTGTGAATGGAGTGGTTGTCCTCATTTCCGTTTCAGAGGATTTGTCACTGATATTCAGGAATGTCTTTGATTTATGAGTGTTGATTTTATATCCTGCCACTTTGCTGAATTCATTTATTAGCTCTATTAGTTTCTTTGTAAACCCTTTTGGGTCTGCTAGGTATAGAATCATGTCATCTGCAATAGTGATAATATAAGTTCTTCTTTTCCTATTTATATGCCTTTAATTTCTTTTGTCTGTCTAATTGCTCTGGCCAGTGTTTCGAGAACTATGTTGAACAGAAGTGGTGAAAGAGGGCATCCCTGTCTTGTTCCATATTTTAGGGGGAATGCCTTCAATTTTTCTCCATTCAGAATGATGCTAGCCTGAGACTTAGCATAGATTGCTTTTAAAATATTGAGGTATGTTCCTGTTATCCCTAGTTTTTCTAGAGTTTTGAACATAAAGGAATGCTGTACTTTGTCGAATGCTTTTTCTGCATCTATCGAGATGATTATATGGTTCTTATTTTTAAGTCTATTGATGTGATGAATAACATTTATTGATTTCCGTATATTGAACCAGCCTTGCATCCCACGGATGAATCCTACTTGATCATGGTGCACAATTTTTTTGATATGCTTTTGTATCTGATTTGCCAGAATTTAATTGAGGATTTTTGCCTCTAGGTTCATTAGAGATATTGGTCTGTAGTTTTCTTTCTTTGAAGTGTCTTTGTCTGGTGTAGGAATCAGAGTGATGTTGACCTCATAGAATGAATTTGGAAAAATTCCCTCTTTTTCAATTTCCTGAAATAACTTGAAAAGTATTGGTATTAGTTCCTCTTTAAATGTTTTGTAAAACTCTGCTATATACCCATCAGGTCCTGGGCTTTTCTTACTTGGTAGTGTTTTGATGTTTTTTTCTATTTCCTCAATTGATATTGGTCTGTTTAGGTTGTCTATATCCTCCTGACTCAATCTGGGCAGATCAAATGACTTAAGAAATTTATCGATGCCTTCACCGTCTTATATTTTATTAGAGTACAAAGATTCAAAATAATTTCGGATTATCTTCTGTATATCTGAAATATCTGTTATGATGTTGTCTTTTTCATCCCATATGCTAGTAATTTGAGTTCTCTCTCTTCTTGTCTTCATTAGCATGGCTAATGTTCTGTCGATTTTTTTTATTTTTTCAAAGAACCAAATGGGTTGACGTGTCTGCCGTGCTTGCAGGCCGCTGGGCCTGTTCCGCCTGTCGGTTGCAGGTCTGCCTACCTTGCGGGAGCGGGTGGTGGCTCTGCTCTGGCCCTACTGCCATTGGGGTGTCGTGACTACCATGCTGGCAGATCGCTGGGCCTGTTCTGGGTGCGGGCAAAGGCTCTGCTCTGCCCATACTCCAATTGGGTTGACGTGACTACCACGCCGGTTGGCCGTTGTGCTTGTACTGGGCGCGGGAGAAAGCTCTGCTCTGCCACTACTCCAATTGGGGTGTCATGTCTACCATGGTGGCAGGCCGCTGTGCCTGTTCCGCAGGTCAGTCACAGGTCTGCTTTTGTTGCGGGCGTGGGCGGAGGCCTGCTTGGCCCCTACTACAATTTGGGTGACGTGACTACCACACCAGCTGGTGACTGGGCCTTATCCGGGCACGGGCAGCGGCACTGCTATTTCCCTACTCCATTTGGGGTGACGTGGCTACCACGCCTGCGGGCCTGATGAATCTTCCTCTATGTTTCTAGAGAGAATTACGGAGGCATATAGGAGATATACTCCTTTCGTTCCTCATGCAGAGGATCAAAAGGCATCTGTCACAATGGCCTTTATTGGGCATGCTGCCTTGGATATTTAAAGAAAGTTACAATGTTTAGATAGATTACAAGATATGACTTTGAGAGATTTAGTCAGAGAAGCCGAGAAAGTATACTATAAGAGAGAAACTGAGGAAGAGAAGGGAGCAAAAGGACGATAAAAGAAACAAAAGACAGACTAAGGAGTTGACTAAGGTCCCGGTCACAACAACAAAAGGGCCAGAAATTAAGAAACAGGGAGACAGGAAGGGATACCTGGTCCCACGCCAGAGGCCACCCCTGACCTCAGATCAATGTGCCTACTGTAAAGAAAGAGGACACTGGGTTCAAGAGTGCCCAAGAAAGAGGCAGCCAAGCCAGCCAGCCATTCTGACTCTTCAGCATGACTACGAAAGTCGGGGCTCAGATCCCCTCCCTGAGCTCAGCGTATCTTTTGAAGTGGAGGAGACCCCAGTAAACTTTGAAGGGGATACAGGGGCAATAAACTCAGCGCTTAAGGCCCCATTGGGCCCTCTATCAAATAAAAGGTCTCTAGTTCAAGGGGCTAATGGCAGTAAATATCAGACTTGTACAACTAAGAGGATCATGGACCTGGGGAAAGGAAAAATCCATCACTCCTTTTTAGTAATTCCAGAATGCCTGGCCGACTTTTTCTGTACGTCATGGGGATGTGAGCATACAGGGGCTGCCTGATGGAACACAAACTCCTCATCAAATTCAGTACACAGCATTGGCCATATTACCAATTAGATAACCAAAACCGATGGCCCCCAGAGGGGTCTCTAGATCCTCAAATTCTGCGTGACCATTTTTTTTTAAAGAGAGAGGCGAGAGACAGAGAGACAGAGAGAATTTTTAATATTTATTTTTTAGTTTTTGGCGGACACGACATCTTTGTTTGTATGTGGTGCTGAGGATCAAACCCGGGCCGCACGCATGCCAAGCGAGCGTGCTACAATTGAGCCACATCCCCAGCCCTGTGTGACCTTTTTAACTTCTGCAAGTGCTCAAAAGGGTGAAAGGAGATTCCCCTATGGGCAGGCCTTTTCCATTCTTCACTCATATCCTGAACTATGCTTATCCAATAGATCCTCACCTTCAGCCTTGTGCTCCAGAGTCTCTGCTGTCACTCTCACCTCAGCAACCTGATTTCTCCCCTCCAATTATTAGATCAAAAACCCAAACCTCTCCCGGTTCTCAGACCATCGCCCCCTTGCTGAGTTAGCAGGTACTCAGGTTCTCATCCACCGACTCACTCCTCTCTTCTCCTGTCCGTGCCCGCACCGGGTCCCACCAGGTCCTCTTACCAGCTAACACAAAGCTGAAACTAGCAGAGGAGAGCCCTCAGACTCCTATCAAAGATGTAATGAAAATGGCCTTTAAAGTTACTTTGTCATCACTGAAAACAGTTTACTAAAAATTTAAAGTCCCTCACATGCATTTTGGGATACTCACTCTTGTCTTCCCCTCTGCTCTACCTGTTCTTCAGCTCAAGTTTTTGTTACTAGGAAAATACCAAACCCCTTTCCCATTATTCTTTTACATCTCTCCTTCCTTATTCTCAGATCCTCGGAGCTGCTGTCAGCCCCACCTTCCCTGTCTTCCCCTTCTGTACCAGGCCTACAGAAAATTCTTAACTGACTTTCTACAGAAGTCTTCACCATGGCTGACTTTAGGACTTTCAGCAAAAGAGTCCCTATAAAAGAGTTCAATGTAGATAAACTTCCTCTTTTAGTGTTGCCTTGTTCTACTTGGCCACTGGCTAAAAAAATAAGCACTTCTATGCTAGACACCCCATTACTTGTTTTCCACAAAATATATGAACAAGGCCTCTGGCCGTGAGCTGGGGCTTTACAGAGATGGCTATATTTCTAAGATAAAGAAGTTACCATCAGGGCTCCATGGTAACAGCTGTCAGGGGCGAAAAATAAGAAAGGTAGGAAAAAGCTCTTTCCCTCCCAGGTGTCCTTGAAAAGTTAACTTGCCCAGAACCGAGGAAAAAACAGAAACAACAACGGCTTTTTTGAACTTCTGCAGACTGTGAACTTCTGAGCCCCTTCCCTTACATGTTGGGTACAAAATTCTGAAACTACCTATACTTGAGTTTCAGGAGAATAATTGATTACAACAGAAGCAATGCCCTCTGAATATGGTTGCAACCAAATAGGACGGTTTCGCTGTCTTCTTTGCTATCTTAGGTGCCTTGCCTTGTCCGTCCCTACAACAGCATAATTGTATATAATTAAACATTGTTTATGTTTTAAAGAAATGGTCAACAGATGTGATTAATTGTGTAATGGTGCAGATGTTTCCCAGAATGCTCTATCATGATGCAGGTTCATTTGAAGATCAAATAGGGGGGCATACAACCCGTTTCAACTGGGAACATATATCCCTCACTTTAGCCATCCTATTCGGAATAGGAGTTGCTGCAGGGGTGGGCACAGGAACCACTGCCCTCGTCCATGGGACACAACAAATGACCCAGTTAGAAGAAGCAATAGACCAAAACTAAGATATTAGATACCTCCATCAGAGCTTTGCATGAATTTTTAACCTCTCTCTCTGAAGTTGTTTTACAGAACAGGTGAGTGACACAAAACACACACACACACAGAAAAAAAAAATAGCAACATATATGTCAATCAAAATTCATCATAAAATATATATCATCCACAGATCCAAAAATATTCATTTTACTGAACATGGAAGCTCACCCATTGGTTGAATATTCAGTTCCAACACGGTTTAGTAGGAGTGATCTCTTCTCACAATTTGTATCTGCCAACTCATCCAGCTCACAAGAATGTATGTGTGGTACCAGGTATGATTCTATATATCCATATAAAAATATATGTGCTGAATGGGCTACAGAGAAAGGGAGACAGGAATTCACAATTTGTTAACTTTAAAAACACATGGAGAACTATTTCAACAAAAAATTGACTAGATTTAACTCCTACTCTGCATCATGCAAAAGGCAAGTCCAAATATACACCATGACTCCTCTAAACTGCTTGTATTTCTATTCTGTTTGGGTTATTTTTCTCCATCCTATTAGAAATAGTATTCAGAGTCTGATAGGGTATGTGTTAGTGTCAGGGATTCAGTATTTCGAATAGAAAATAGGAAATTGAATCCAATGTGTATGCAAATATATGCTACACAAAAATCTTCCCACTCTCATCCAGAACAATGCTTTAACATTACTTTCGCCTCAAGTAAGACACAATTATAGGAGAAGAGTTAGAAAATCTGTGAATACCTATCTGGAATGGAAAATGCTCCAGATTTCACATCTTTGGTGGAGGTAGAGGACTTTCTAAAAGTAAGGGACAGGGTAAACACTCCACAAACATGGAGCTCTTCTGGCCTAAGGACTTTTTGAGAATCTCACTCTGAGGTTGGGCACTTGAAATTTAGGTTGTTTTCAGGAGCTTTATCTTCTTTTGTAGTGAGAACATCAAAGGTGGGTCTCCATCACGATGACCTGAAGGACATGGGTTCTTATTTTCCAATTAACATGAAGCAGGAGGCCTGAATCCTCTCTTTGTTGGTAAACAGTGACCACTGGTGACTAAATGTCTCCCCATGTGAACTGTGAAACCATTTTGTCCTCCTCCACTTTTTGTGGTGTTTTTCCTGCTGCACTGAGAGTTTAGTATTTGCTTCATAAAATACAAGGAGCCCAACTGAGACACAGTGCTGGAGGGAGTTATGTCACGTGTGGTGGGTCAGGGTGTGCAGGAGAAAGCACCAACCAGGCTTCTATCCCTCATAGCTTGCCCCATTGCCCCCTTGTCCATATGACCCTTATTCTGAACATTGCCCTGAAACCTCTCCATATAAAAAGATGACTTTACAAATAAGGATCTGCTGGCTGCACCATGTCAGTCACAAGCCATTTGGAATCCAATGTTAGATCCTCATGGCCCTACTACTGATGTTTTTTCACACACCTGCCCACCAGTGCTCTAGGCCCACTACTCAGCAGACTCAAACGTACAGGCATCTCTTTTCTACAACATTTTAATGAAATCCAGTCAATCAAGGCACTGCCTGGTATACTCATGATCAGCAACAGGACATTCAAAGGTTCTCCAGTGCAACCTGGTCATGGAAATTTTAATAACTACATGGTATTCATCTAGCCATTGTTAAGGATGAAGCTGGAGGCACTGTGGGTTTCAATTCATTCAGAAACCATTAAATAATGAGGAAGCTCATTTTCAATGAAAGCTTTGGAGAACTCTCACAGGCAAGGCTTCCCAAAGAGTGGCCAAAAGGTCACATGAAGCCAGGTAAATTGAGGTCTACAATGTGAGGTCCATGTGTGTTTTGACACTCAACTATGGCTGCCAAGTCTTTCAGAATAAAATCATGTGTTATCCTGGCTGAGATTCTCAGTGCTCTGTGGAAAGCCACCCTGGGCCTAGATCTCAGTTTCCAAGGGCGACTCTCATGCGTGGCCTCCTAATATCCCAACACAATTCATGGCAATACTTCTCTGAGTTCAGTTCCAGAACGCAGTCTCTAAGGGGAATCCAACCAGAGTTCAAGCCCAGGTGGACCAAGATATTTCTTACAACCACCACACAAATGACCACAATTAAAAACAAAACACTCAAACAAGTCCTCATCTTCTTCCATATAGTCACTCATCGTAACCTCTGGCTGAAGGTCTCCATGAATGGCTCACCCAAAGACAGTGTCCAAATAAACTCCCTTGCCCCTCATTTGCCTAAAGTCAGGTTGGCCTGGACACCCTTCCTGTGAACCAGGAGTGATCAAATAAGCCTCCCGTTAATACTGGTCTGTTTCTCCAATTTGTGGCCTAGTGACTTTCAATTATAGATTCTTTATGTGATTTGGAGTCATGCAAAAACCTAAGCACCTCTGCAGTGATTTGAAGAACTCATTTGACCCAAGGAATACCAATTCTCACTTGATGGAAGTCAGGAACCTAACAGAGGAAGACGAGAGACTTCATCCACAATGACTGATCTTTTGGCAATTATGGTTTTGGATGCACACATGGGATCATTCTTTAGATCCATCAGCTGCTGAGAATCAAAGTCACAGCCACATACAAGGCCAAGAGGCTAATTCAGACACATCCCTTTCCAAAGCAATTAAGAAAGAGCCACAAGTGATGCCCATTCATTTCCATTTGAAAACTGTTTTCTTCAGGCTTCACAAAGGGGTGGCCTGAGGCAAAGACCTTCCTGATATTCAGGGCAACAGAACAATAGGTAAGCAAAAGGCCAAAAGCAGGGTATATCCACTGAGACTTTCCTGGTCACATAAATATCTGAGTTTTCTGAGATGCTGGCCATTCCCTTCAGCTATCCTGTACATGGCCATGTCACAGACCTTGGAGTTGTTACATATCTTGGACACAAAACCATGAGCCTATTCTGGAGAGTGGCCAGAATTCAGAAGAAAACAGAGACTTAGGAAGGTAGTAGGTATTGCCCATCCATAAGGCAAGCCGCACTCTATTCATAAATTAGGCAGGATGCATAATGGTAAGCTTTCTACTAGACAGGACACATCCATTGTTGCATTCTCTTTTCTCATGTCTACAACCGCGGACACAGTGGGTTACACAGACATAGAAACACTCATCTTGTCAAACGACTTACTAGAAACAGTTCACTTCAAATCAAACAAACCGCCTTCCGTACCTATTCTCTGAACATGAGACCAAACAACAAACCCACACTCACAAATGCACCTCCTTCCCTCAAGTAGGTCTGTGACTCTCCGGAGTTAACTCTGACTGGTGGGCCATATTATGTTCCCCCAAAATGGCGTGTCCTCTATCAGATCTGGTTTCCTTGACCAACTCTGTGAAGTTGTCAGGAAAAAGTGGCCAGCTACTACCTGCTTTCGCAGGAAAAGTATCTCTTCAGAGCTCTCCTGGTATTTGGCTATACTCACATCAGGAGGTACCAAGAAAGACTGACTCTGTCCTTGGAAAATCCAATCAAGTGAGCCCACAGGGACATGGACTGGGATTGCCTCTCGGTGTCTTGGTTCTTGGATAGCAAGTTCAGAGTGTTCCATCACCAAGGAAATGAGGTATGTCACTTTCTTTGGAACTGAATGAGGCCACTGCCTTGGCAACCACTTTGTCCTAACACTTGCTTCCAAGGGTCCCATGAGATGGAGGCTGCTCCTACTTCCTGGAACACTTTCACAAGTTAGAATGGTATATCAACCATAGACACCTGGGAACAGCTCTCCACACAGGTCTGGTTTAGTCCATCTTCTCTAAAATAAGTAGAGAGATGCTGATTCGGACACATCCCTTTATCCTGACCAGCTTGTTTGACTTGGAATAGGACTTTTGCTCTCTCAGGTCTTTCATACCTCCCTACAACTTCTCCAGGTATCATTTCTGCATGGACCTTTGAGGTTTTCAGCAGGTGGAAGGTCCCCTAATTCCCTGTATTTTAAGAACAACTCTGTTGCTGCTCTTCTGTAAAATGAGATTTAGGGAACAGTGTATGTTTAGGGTTAATAACAGGTTCAATTTGGGTTAGGAATCATTCTGGGCGATGAATAATGGTATTGAGAACGTGCGATAATTACAAGAATATAGAGGTGAAATATCAGTATGGAAACAGAAATCTAGGTATGATTTGAAGCACAGGACCTTGTACCTTGGTAGATTTAATGTAGAAGAGAACATCCAGTCAAAATGGATAGTCGGTAGGATTAGGAAGATAGTCGGTAGGTTTAGGAAGAAGAGTGAGTATAGGATTTGGACCAAAAGTTCTTTAGCAATAGGGTTTCTGTTAGAGAATGAATGAAAATTTCAGCACATGTGAAGAGTCAGTCACAACGATGAACTGGGCAAAATAAGTAGGAAAGCAGGTATCAATAGAGACATTATGAAATCAGGCAAAGTATAAAGTGAGTTATAGGATTAGACATTTTCAACAGGGTTTAGTTTGAATATATAATCATTGGAAGAAACAAATATGTTGTCACCAATAGGATTGACATTTGAGAGCATTAGGCAACCTTCACATGGATGTTTTTAGTTATCCATGTTCACTTTCCTTTTAGACTTCGGTACAATCATAAGTGTGACCATTACATTTTTTGTTCAGAATTTTACTGTGATAAAATATATATGTGGATCAGGTGACATGAGTATTTCTTCCACCATTTCTGGGAGCAATATTTTGAAGACATATACATTAGTGTTAGGGGTACACAGAGGTGTACCCTGTGTCTATGAATATAGAGATAATGCATGAATAGACCATCCTGTGAATAAATAATTTAACTGGTTCCACTTTAAATAATGAATTGAATTGATATCTAAAAATATATAAGAAATCTTATATTGATATATAATCATTCATTCCAACCAGTTATACATCTAATGGTAATTTTAGGATTATGGTTTATCATGAAGGGTGTTTGAGTTTTGCTTCATAAGAGATAATGAAAAATGAAAATATTGTGATTGGAAAAAGTCTTATGAAAAGACCAGTCAAGAAACATGGAGGAATACATGTGTTCTGAAGCAGGAAGTGACTGATCATTAAACAAATGCCTATAAGTTTTCTAACTTGTGGATGAAATATATATCCTATGATGTGCATAAACTGAAGAAATAGTAATGTACCAGTGTTGAATAGAAATGAACGTCAAAATACACATCATGTCCCCTAGGAATCTACTTGCATTGATGTTACACTGGGTAAGTATCTGTAGAAATATTAGAGTTTGTATTCACCATTCTATGAAGTTACTTTTCAGTACTAGGAAAGAAATATATATTTCAGGTGGATGATTATTTCTGAGTATAATCTTGTGGAAAGTTTGTTATAAATCCACATATATGAATATGAATGAATTTAGGGAGCGTATAATAAGACACATATATTACATATTTTGAAAAATCTGGAGAGTATATATATATATATATATATATATATATATATATATATATATATACACAGGCACACGCACAGACATTAAAAAGTAGCAATATAAGAGATCCAACATGGTGGCGAACATGGAGAAATCAAGTCTCTGACCTCTTAAGCTGCGCAGGCATAGGGAGCCATAAACTGTCTAAATGCTGTTTGTTCAGAATCACTAGGCAATGCTGACCTGATATGGATCTGGTGCGAACAGTCTGGGCCCCTCAGAAAACACACAGAGCCAGAATCAGCTGCATACAAGCTCAGATTTGCCTGCTTCTTGTGTCTCAGAACTAACATTCCCTCTGAAATAACTGGTCGGCCCTTCTGAATTTACAGAGGTAAAAGGCCACTGAATTGAAATGGGGCTTCGGAGACACAGTCAGGACCCATCCGTTGCATTGGTAACCTGGCAAAAGGAATGAACGGTCACCATTTGCATGGGATACCACCATGGAAGAGAACTGACGTCATGGGCAGAGGAGATAACTTCATTGAAACCAGTACGACAGGTGTGTAATTCCCTATGCATCTCTCTCCACACAGCGGGGAAACATTAAGGGCCCCTTCCAGCTCTCCTTTAAGGGGCCCTCCCAGGTCTCCCGTGAGAAAGATGGCCAGACCGAGGAAATCATGTGTGCTGTGGGACTCGTGGCATGGAATTCCCGGCTACCGCTCCCACCAGTGCTGACAACTGAGGTCTCTTACACCAGCTAATGTGGGCATGGATACCAGAGAGCAAGCAAATTCGCTGGGGGTTCCCAGCCCCAAGCTCTACAAACTTAGGGTCTGAGGGAGGCAAACAGGGAGAGAGTGGCAGGCGTTGATGAAAACAGGACTACCAGGAACAGAGACCTGACGTGTAGCAAGCATTGTGGTGAGTGTCACAGTTGAGCGGAGCCTGGCTTGAGGAAACACTAGAGAAGGTCCTAGGCACTCAGGATTGGAGACCCGCCCAGTCTGGGAGGAAGAGCTGCTGCACAGTGATTGGTTCCCACCTATTGAGAGGAGAAGCTTGGCCCAGTGAGCACAGCTCCACCTACTGGAAGAGAAGTTAATTGAACTCTATGACTGCATGTATTATTATTATTATTATTATTATTTTATTTTTACTTTTTTTCTTTCATTTTCATTTTTTATTGTTGTTCTTTAACTTATTTTAATGTTTTTATTTTTTAAATTTTACTATTATTATTATTATTTTAAATTTTAATTTTCATTTTTAATTATCATTATTATTTTTAAAAAATTATTTCTTTCTTTATTTTCTATTTTTTTCTTTTGTCTTTTCATTTCTTTTCAATTTTCTTATTCCCTCATCCTTGAATTCTACCTGCCTATTCTCATTCTCTTTAGTGACTTCTTCCCATCCCTTCTAATATCTTTCCTCCCAAGCTTCAAATAAATTTATAAGAATAAGCAGTAACTCAGCACTCAAACAAACAAGAAGTAACATGAGCAGCATAAAAAAGCAAGAAAGAAAAGGAGTACAAACAATGAAGGATAACCTAAATATTCAGGAGGACCTAGAATCATCAGAGAAATGGTCATATAAAAAACTCAAGGAATACCTTAGACAGATGGAATGAAACCTTAAAGAGGATACGAGAGAGCAAATAAATACAGTGAAAGAACACATTGAAAATGAATTACATAAACAGATAAAAGAAGAAGTTAATCTTCTTTATCAGGAGATAGAGATTATAAAAATTCAAAGAATAATTCTAGAAATGAAGAAAACGATAAACCAAATTAAAAACTCAATTGAGAGTATCACTAACAGAGTGGAGCAAGTAGAAGACAGAATGTCACATAATGAAGACAAAATATATCATCTTGAAAAGAGTCTAGCCAACACAGAAAGGCTGGTAAAAAATCACGAGAAAAACATCCAAGAGATATGGGATAACACAAAAAAACCAAACTTATGAGTCATCTGGATAGAGGAAGGTACAGAGATTCAAACCATGGGAATGAGTAACCTGTTGAATGAAATAATTACAGAAAATTTTCCAGAAATAAAAAAGGAAACGGATATACAAATTGAAGATGCTTACAGAACACAGAGCACACAAAATCACAGTAGACCAACGCCAAGACACATTGTTATGAAGATATCCAATATACAGAACAAAGAGAAAACATTAAAAGCTTCAAGAGAAAGGAGGAAGATTACATTCAGGGGTAAACCAATATGGTTAACAACCTATTTTTCATCACAGACACTGAAAGTGAGAGGATCCTGGAACAACGTATTTCAAACATTGAAAGACAATGGATGCCAATCAAGAATTCTGTATCCAGCAAAATTCAGCTTCAGGTACGACAACAAAATAAAAATTTTTCATGATAAAGAAAAGATAAAAGAATTTGCAGCAAGAAAACCACCATTGCAAAGTGTCTTGAGCAAAACACTACACGAGGAAGAAATGAAAAACAACAACCAAAACCATCAGTGGGAAGTGCCTCAGTAATGACAGAGGGCGGGGGAAAAGCTAATCATGGAGAAACAAAGTAAATTTAAAAAAACGATAAATATTCAAACATGGATGGCAGTAGAAACCATATATCAATAGTAGCTCTAAACACTAATGGCTTAAACTCTCCAATAAAGCAATATAGGCTTGTAACTTGGATTCAAAAAACAAATCCAACAATATGTTGCCTCCAGGAGACATATCTGAATGGAAAAGACATACACAGGCTGAAGGTGAAAGGTTGGGAAAAAATATACCATGCACACGGTCCTCATAAGCAAGCAGGGGTGGCCATCCTCAAATCGAATTAAATCGACTTCATGACTAATTTAATCAAAAGGGATAATGAAGGAAATTATATACTGTTAAAAGGAACCATTCACCAACAAGACATAAAAATTATCAATATTTACGCACCATTAAATGGTGCTGCAACGTTCATAAAACAAATTCTCCTCAAGTTCAAGAATCAAATAGACCACAACACAATAATTATGGGTGACTTCAACACACCTCTCTCACCATTGGACAGATCCTCCAAATAAAAGTTGAATAAAGAAACTATAGAACTCAATATCACAATCAATAACCTAGACTTAACTGACATATATAAAATATATCAACCATCATCAAGTGGATATACTTTTTTTTTAAGGAGCACATGGATCCTTCTCAAAAATAGACCATATATTATGCCATAGAGCAACCCTCAATAAATATAAAGTGGTGGACATAATACCATGAATTTTATCTGATTATAATGGAATGAAACTGGAAACCAATGAAAAAGAAGGAAGGAAAAATCCTACATCACATTGAAAATGAACAACATTTTACTGAATGATTAATGTGTTACAGAAGACATAAATGAGAAAATCAAAAAATTCTTCGAGATAAATGAAAATACAGACACAACATATCGGAATCTATGGGACACAATGAAAGGAGTTTTAAGAGGGAAATTCACCACCTTGACGTCATTCCTCAAAAATAGGAAAGAACAACAAATAAATGAGCTCACACTTCATCTCAAAGCCCTAGAAAAGGAAGAGCAAAACAACAGCAAATGTAGCAGAAGGAAAGAAATAACTAAAATCAGAGCGGAAAACAACAAAATTGAAACAAAAGAAACTATTGAAAAAATTACAAAACTAAAGCTTGGTTCTGTGAAAAATAAATAAGAACAATAGACCCTTAGCATCCCTTTATGTTCAAAACATTAGAAAAATTAGAGATAACAGAAACTTACCTCGACATTGTAAAAGCTATCTATGTTAAGCCTCAGGCTAGCATTATTCTGAATGGAGAAAAATTGAAGCATTCCCTCTAAAATCTGGAACAAGACAGAGATGTCCTCTACCACCACTTCTATTCAATATAGTTCTCGAAACACTGGCCAGAGCAATTAGACAGATGAAAGAAATTAAAGGCATGAAAATAGGAAAAGAATAACTTAAATTATCACTACTTGCAGCTGACATAATTCTATATATAGAAGACCCAAAAGGGTCTACAAAAAAAAAAACTACTAGAACTAAGAAATGATTTCAGCAATGTGGCAGGATATAAAATCAACATTCATAAGTCAAAGGCATTTCTGTATATCAGTGACAAAACTTCTGAAACGGAAATGAGAAAAAAAAAACACTCCATTCACAATATCCTCAAAAAATAAAAATAAAATCCTTGGTAATCAACCTAACAAAAGAGGTGAAAGATTTATACAATGCAAACTACAGAACCCTAAAAAGAGAAGTAGAATAAGATCTTAGAAGATGGAAAAATATACACTGTTCATGGATAAGGAGAACTAACATCATCAAAATGGTGATATTCCCAAAAGTTCTCTATAGGTTTAATGCAATGCCAATCAAAATCCTAACGGCATTTCTTGTAGAAATAGAGAAAGCAATCATGAAATTCATTTGGAAAAATAAAATATCCAGAATATCAAAAGCAATTCTAACCAGGAAGTGTGAATCAGGCGGTATAGCGATACCAGATTTCAAACTAAATTTCAGAGCAATAGTAACAATGACAGCATGGTACTGGTACCAAAACAGGCGGGTGGACCAAAGGTACAGAATGGAGGACACAGAGATTAATCCACAATGCTACAACAATCTTCTATTTGATAAAGGAGCTAAAAGCTTCAATGGAGGAATGATAGCATCTTCAACAAATGGTTCTGGGAAAACTGGAAATCCATATGTAACAAAATGAAACTGAATCCCTTTCTCTTGCATGCACAAAAGTTCACTCAAAATGGATCAAGGACCTTGATATCAAATCAGAGACATGGCGTCTGATAGAAGAAAAAGTTGGCTACGATCTACATACTGTGGGGTCGGGCTTCAAATTCCTCAATAGGACATCCATAGCACAAGAGTTAATAACTAGCATCAACACATGGGACTTACTCAAAGTAAAAAGTTGTTTCTCAGCAAAAGAAACAATAAGAGAGGTAAATAGGGAGCCTAAATTCTGGGAACAAATCTTTACTCCTCACACTTCAGATAGAGCCCTAATATCCAGAGTATACAAAGAACTCAAAAAATTAAACAATAAGATAACAAATAACTCAATCAACAAATGGGCCGAGGACCTCAACAGACATCTCAGAGGAGGACATATAATCAACAAGTACATGAAAAAATGCTCACCATCTCCAGTAGTCAGAGAAAGGGGAATCAAAACCACCCTAAGATACCATCTCACTCCAGTAAGATTGGCAGCCATTATGAAGTCAAACAACAAGTGTTAGTGAGAATGTGGGGAAACAGGTACACTTGTACATTGCTGGTGGGACTGCAAATTGGTGCATCCAATTTGGAAAGCAGTATGGAGATTTCTTGGAAAGCTGGGAATGAAACCACCATTTGACCCAGCTATTCCCCTTCTCGGTCAATTCCCTAAAGACCTAAAAAGAGCATGCTGCAGGGACACTGCTACATCGATGTACATAGCAGCACAATTCACAATAGCAAGACTGTGAAACCAACCTATATGCCCTTCAATAGATGAATGGATAAAAAAAATGTGGCATTTATACAGAATGGAGTATTGCTCTGCATTAAAAAATGACAAAAAATCATAGATTTGCAGGGAAATGGATGGCGCTAGAGCAGATTAGGCTAAATGAAGCTACCCAATCCCTTAAAAACAAATGCCAAATGTCTTCTTTGATATATGGAGATTAACTAAGAACAGAATAGGTATGAAGAGGATGAGAAGAAGATTAACATTAAAACAGGGATGAGAGGTGGGAGGGAAAGGGAGAGAGAAGGGATATTGCATGGAAATGGAAGGAGACCCTCAGGGTTATACAAAATTACATACAAGAGGAAGAGAGAAGAAAGGGAAAAATAATACATGGGGAGAAATTTATTAAGGTAGAGGGGGTAGAGAGAGAAGATGGTGGGAGAGGGGAGGGGAGGGGGGATAGTAGAGGATAGGTAAGGCAGCAGAATACAACAGACACTAGTATGGCAATATGTGAATCAATGCATGTGTAACTGATGTGATTCTGCAATCTGTATACGGGGTACAAATGGGAGTTCATAACCCACTTGAATCAAAGTAACAAATATGATGTATCAAGAACTATGTAATGTTTTGAACAAGCATAAATAAAAATTTAAAAAAAAAAGAAAACTAACTTCGGTGAATGATGCACGCGAATCCAAATATTTGTACAGTAACTGACCCAGTTTAACATCAGTGCAAGTAGATTCCTATGGTACATGATGTGTATTTTGACGTTCATTTTTATTCAACACTGGTACATACTATTTCATCAGTTTATGCACATCACAGGATATATATTTCATCCACAATTTAGCAAATTTATAGGCATTTGTTTCACTTTCAATCACTTCCTGCTTCAGAACACATGGATTCCTCCATATTTCTTGATTGGTAATTTCATGAGACTTCTTTCCAAACACATTATTTTCGATCCATAATCACTTTTGAAGCAAAACTCACACACACTTCACGATAAAAAATAAC
Organism: Callospermophilus lateralis; assembly: GCF_048772815.1. Taxonomy (NCBI): domain Eukaryota; kingdom Metazoa; phylum Chordata; class Mammalia; order Rodentia; family Sciuridae; genus Callospermophilus; species Callospermophilus lateralis. The sequence goes on from NW_027514417.1 coordinate 235,215, forward strand.
CCTAAGATTACAATTAGATATATAACTGGTTGGAATTAATGATTGTATGTCAATATATGATTTCTTATATATTTTCAGATAACAATTCAATCCATTATTTAAAGTGTAACCAGTTATATTATTTATTTACAGTATGTTCTATTCATGCATTATCTCTATATTCATAGACACAGGGTACACCACTTTGTACCCCCAATACTAATTTATATGTCTTCAAATATTGCTCACAGAAATGGTGTAAAAATACTCATGTAACATGATCTACATATATATTTATCACAATAATTTTCTGGGCACAAAATGCAAAGGTCACACTTATGATTGTACCAAATCCTAAATGGAAGTTGAATATGGATTACTAAAAACTTCCATTTCCAGTTTGCCTAATGCTTTCAAATGTCATTTCTATTGGTGACTACATATTTGTTTCTTCCTAAAATTATGTATTCAATCTCGATCCTGTTGAAAATGTCTAAACCTATCACTCACTTTACAATTGCCTGATTTTGTAATGTCTCTATTGATATCTTCTTTCCTATATTTTCCGCAGTTCATCATTGGGACTGACTCTTCGCATGTGCTGATATTTACATTCACTGTATAAATGAAACCCTATTGCTAAAGAACATTTGATCCAAATTTTATACTCACTCTTCTTCCTAAACCTACCGACTCTCTTCCTTATCCTACCCACTATCCCAATTTGAGTGGATGTTCTCTTCTACAATCAATCTTCCAAGGTACAAGGTCCTATGCCATTGATTATCAATTTATCTGAGACAACCGTGCAGAACATAATTAAAAGCTAAGTATCCCAATCAAGGGCCTCATTCCCTTCTGGGCTACAAATCTTACCTAGATTTCTGTTTTCATACTTATATTTCACCTCTATAGTTTTATAAATATCACAGGTTCCCAATACCATTATTCATCCATCAGAATGATTCCGAACCCAAATTGAACATGTTATTAAAACCCTAACCATACAGTGTTCCCTCAATCTAACTTTACAAAAGAGAAGGGACAGGGTTCGTCTTGCAATACAGCAATGTAGGGGATCTGCCACCTAATGAGAACCTCAAAGGTCCATGCATATTTGATCCCTGGAGAAGATGTAGGCAGCTATGAAAGACCTGAAAGACCAAAAGTCATCTTCTATGGCAAACAACCTGTTCAGGATGAAGGGTTGTGTCTGAGTAAGCCTCTCTCTTCTTAATGTAGAGAAGATGGACCAAACCAGGCCTATGAGGAGAGCGGTTCCCGCAAACTGGTGTGGCCAATTTGGAAAGCAGTATGGAGATTCCTGGGAAAGCTTGGAATGGAACCACAATTTGACCCAGCTATTGACCTTCTCGGACTATTTCCTGAAGACCTTAAAATAGTGTATACCTCTGGGACACTGCCACATCGATGTTCTTAGCAGTACAATTCACAATTGCTGCACTGTGGGCCCAACCTAGATGCCCTTCAATAGATGAATGGATAACAAAAATGTGGCATTTATACACCATGGAGTATTATGCAGCACTAAAATATGACAAAATCATGGAATTTTAAGGGAAATGGATAGTAATAGAGCAGATTATGCTTAGTGAAACTAGCCAATCCCTAAAAAACAAATACCAAATGTCTTCTTGGATATAATGAGAGCAACTAAGAACAGAGCAGGGAGGAAGAGCAGGAAGAAAAGATTTACATTAACAGAGACATGAGGTGGGAGGGAAAGGGAGAGAAAAGGGAAATTGCATGTTAATGGAGGGAGACCCTCATTGTTATACAAAATTACATATAACAGGTTGTGAAGGGAATGGGAAAATAAACAAGGAGAAAAAATAATTACAGTAGATGGGGTAGAGAGAGAAGATGGGAGGGGAAAAGAGGGGGATCATAGAGTATAGGAAAGGTAGCAGAATGCAACAGTAACTAATAGGGCATTATGTAAAAATGTGGATATGTAACCAATGTGATTCTGCAATCTTTATTTGGGGTAAAAATGGGAGTTCATAACCCACTTGAATCTAATGTATGAAATATGATATGTCAAGAGCTTTGTAACGTTTTGAACAACCAAAAAAAGAAAAAAAAGTAGCCATGTATATGCCAATCGAAATTCATCATGATATATATATATATATATATATATATATATATATATATATATATATATATATATATAATCCACAGATGCAAAAATATTCGTTTTACTGAACATGGATTTATGTATAATGTTATTGAACTAGGAAGCTCACCCATAGGTTGAATTTTCAGTTCAAACAGCGTTTAGGAGTAGTGATCTCTTCTCACAATTTGTATCTGCCAATTCAGCCACCTCACAAGTATGTACGTGTGATACCAGGTAGGATTCTCTATGTGCATATAAAAATACGTGTGCTACAGAGAAAGGGAGACAGGATTCCCATATTTGTTAACTTTAAAAACACATGTAGAATTATTTCAACAAAAAATTGACTAGATTTATAGCTCCTATACTATATAATGCAAAAGGCAATTCCAACTACACACCATGCCTCCTCTGAACGGCTTGTATTTCTATTCTGCTTGGGTTATGTTTCACCATCATATTAGGATTATTAGTCAGAGTCTAGTAGGGTATGGGTTAGTGTCAGGAATTCAGTATTTCAAATGGAAAATTGGAAAATGAATCCAATGTGTATGCAAATATGTGATATACAATAATCTTCCCACTCTCATCCAGAACAATGCTTTGACATTACCTTTGCCCCAAGTAAGACACAATTAGAGGATAAGAGTTAGAAATTCTGTGAATACTTATCTGGAATGGAAAATGATCAGGAGTTCACAACCTTGGAGGTGGTAGAGGAGTTTCCAAAAGGAAGGGACAGGGGTGATCACTCAACCTGATCTTTCATTAATATTGGGAGCCATCTTGCCTTAAAGCCATGGAAAGATAATTTTTGCTTTACTATAAATTACTGCAAATTCTGAACCTGCTTGGAATGCCTGCCCATGCCTTGAACTCACCCATGCCTGTCTTACTGACCAGATCACAGCCCTCTCTGAAACCTTACTGACACCTCATAAATATTGGCCTTCCTTGGCCAGACAACGACCCTCTCTGAGGCTCTAATGGTCCTCATAATTTCTGATGCTGGGGCCAGCAAATAAAAAATGTTAACTACAGTTAGTGTGATGCTTGTCAAAATTCTGTTTTCTGATACTCCCTTTTTGTGTAACTTTTTGGGCTATAAAGCTGGGGTGTAGGAAAGGTGGGGATGCTGTCTTTTTCCCACCGTTTTGAGAAGGAGAGTCAGCCTAGCCGGTTGAACTAATAAGCTTGCCTTAATTTGATTTTAATTGGAGTCAGTGGTCTTTTCTTGCATCCTGGTCTAACATTTTGGAGTTCCCCAGCGAGATGACGTGACCAGATCACAAGACCAGACTGCTGGAAATTCTGATGCTGGCCTTTCCTCCAGGGCTCAGGGCTGGAGAGCCAAGTTCCAAAGCCTTGGAGTGAGCCTTCGGTCCAGGGAGCACTGCAGTGAACCATCACACTAAAACTATTAGCAAGCACCTGGTGGAGGAGGCCTCCATTGGTAGGTGGTGCCTTTATAACATCTGATATCTGGTTAAGGGAGATGTCTTCTGATTACAGAGAGGTGGCCTGGGGAGGCTCACATGTACTCCTGTCCAGGACAGTAACAAGAATTGTTCTGTCCTCTGTTCTGTTCTGTATGGAATTTCTCTGAAAGGGTAGAAAGGTGCAGCCGGGCACGCAGGAGCTCCTACCCCGGAGCTTCAGCAAGACATTTCATTGCTCCTCAGTTTTTCTGTATCTTCACCAGGTTTCTGTTTCTTTGTGTTTTGTTTTGTGTTCTATATGTTTTTTGTTTGTTTGTTTTTGTGCATTTTGTTGTTTGATTTCTGTGGTAAAAACTTAAGGATATTGGACGTAAAAATGGGTAATAAAGCAAGTAAGCCTTACACCCTTTGGACTGTGTTCTAAAAAACTGTGATGAAGTTTACCCCCCTTTGTTAAGCAGGATGAGAAAAGCCCCTAGCTGGCAGCCTGGAACTCACCCACTGCAGAGGGCAATGCCTGCTGGCCACCAAGGAACAGAGTATCTCCCAGGTTAACAATGGAAACTCCTTTACAACCCCTTGTTGCTCCAGTTCAAGAGAGTCACAACCTTTGGGCAGAGTCCCCTGTGTTTCTGCTTTGTTAGCAAAGCAGCAAACCTCCCTTTTTATTTTTCTCAAACCTTGTCCTCATTATTAAATAGGTATTAATTCACTTCAAGGTCAGAAACCGAAATTTAAGTTACAAATTTTGATAACCCCCCGACCCTGGAACTTTTTGAGAGCTGACTACTGAAATGTTAGGAGATGGAGCGAGATTGGGGTGGAACCAAACCAGAGGAGCTAGTCCCATAAGTAAAAGGAGGGACTGAGGGACTCCCAGCATCTACCAAAGCCCTGCTGCTTCAAGGAATTCCTTCCTTCGTTCCCTGCACTGTAAGGATTATGCCACCTCTGTCTTCTTAAAAAAAAAAGAAAAAGAAAAAGGGGACACTAAATGCAGTAAAGTCACCATGGAAACCCTTGATATTACATTTCAGGTTGCCCTCTGTGAAAACATCTGATCCCCTTGTGAGGACATCTATCCTGCCACTGGTGTAGGAAATTTTTCTCTTATCTGCTCTGTTTTTAAGGCTTCTGTCTGTCAGCCATAGTCTGGAGCTCCTTTCTGTCTGTCTTGTGTCTTTGTTTCTGGCCCTTTAAGACATGTGCAATAATGTGCTGATATTATAAATTGTTTCTTGGGAATGATATTAGTTCAATGTGTGTCTAAATGATGATGTTTTATTGTAACAATCTGTTATCTGGATGGGTTTTTGTAGCATTGCTCAATCTTGCAGTTAAAAGTCGGGTTTAGGTAATTGTTTAGTTTATGATTTCAGATAATTCATGCCAGATAACTTAAATACTTAGGATGGAAAACTAAAGCACTCTACTTCCAAGTTGGCAAGTAACTTCCCAAACATTCAGTTTTATTTGTCACTAATTTTGAATTGGGTAGACTGAGAAAATATCACAGTGTGTACCAGTGCATTAATTTGGACAAGGATAGTAAATCATAGTATGGTATCTGTTGACAAAACAAGATGTAAAGATATAAAATTTTGTGAATTTCATCTTAAAATTGTATCATAATTTTCAACATCCGAACCTCAAAATTATGGTTAAAATGCCTTAGGCCTGAGGTGTCTGCTCAGAATAGCAGTTTTTCCCTGCTCCTTTCAGACCTCAGCCAGGACTTTTGTTGAAATGCAAATGAAAGAAGCCTGCAAGCTCAGTAGGAGACTGATCTGAGGCCTAAGGCAGGAAAAAAGGTAAATTGTATGGTATTTATTAATTACTGGGCAGTCATTTTTTCTAGGACTCTTATTTTTTTCCTTAGATTCTGTATTCTTTTTTTGAGCTCATGAATTTGATCCTACAGACCTAGGTTAATGTTTTTCTGATCAGCTCTATCTTTGACCAACAGTGGAGTTTTTGAAACATTGCAATGGAGATTTCAACTGCAAAAAGCTACAAGGCCTTTACTATTATTATGTGTGCACACTTTTGTTATGTGTTGTATGTCTATATATACATATATCCCTATATCATATATATGTTATACAAATTAACACATATAAGGAGCACTCATAAAAAAGCACTCATAAAAACAAATTTTAAAACGTGGATCCAAAGATCTTTAATTCAAGTGATTTAATTGGTACAATTTAAATTGGATAAACAGATAAAAATAAATGTCTTTAAATTTAACCTTACAAGTTTTTCTAGGTGTTCAAAAATCTAATAAAATATTAATGCCGACAAAAGGTCTAATATGCCTTGGTTCTAGGACTTTTTCTTCAACAAAAAATGGTACACTGTTCAATACATTTGTCTAATATTTTGATAAATAAGTAAAGTAAATTTGATATGGGATTACTCATTCATGAGTACTTTTGTTAGATATCTGATTGATTTACTAAAGTCTGTATAAGTTTGTCCTAAAGTCTGTATAAGATTGTAAAAATCAGTCATGTGTTAAAGAGACAAAAATTTCTTAAAACATAAGTTTACCCATAACATTGTGGTTATTAAGTTTTATTTTTCTAGAGCAAGCAACCTTAAAAATTAAACAACTGATTAAATAAGAACTGTTATTTTAGAGCACTGTACTGCCATTTCTTTAAAAGCTAAACTTGGTTAATGTAGAAAAATCAATGGAATTGTGATGCTATTAATGTGCTCATATCTTCCAGGTATACAAGTCTGTAAGGTAGAGACTTTAAAAGAGCATTATATCAAGCTGGTGTTCTGAAGTTGTATGGTAAAAAAAAAAAAAAAAAAAAAATATATATATATATATATATATATATATATATATATATATATATATATATATATATATATATTGGGATTTATTTACCTGTTGTCAATAAGATATGTAAACTTTTATGTTACTTTTTATATTGGGGAACAATTTAAATGTATTTTAAGTTAATGAGAGCCTAATCTATGTAAAGGTTAAAAACTTTCAGCCTTTTTTTAATTCATGTTTTAAATGCTATATCATATGGTGTTAGCTAATGTTCATGTGACCTCAAACAATTTATGTTAACTTTGTAAAATGATATTTAAAAAACAAAGATTAGCTTTAGAATTAAAACACTTAAGATTAATAAAGAGCCCTTCCTTACCTGAGATAAGGCTCTGTGTCCCATCTTATTATGTGAGAATGACTACGAAAGCAGTAGGTCAGATGTTATTTCATTTAAAGATATTTTCAAAAGTTTTTTTTTTTCCTGTCAATATTACTAGCATCTCAAACAGAGGAACTAATGTATAACTCAGCCAAAAATTTTAGGGTAGCTATTACACGAACTAAGTTTGTTTACTGTTGTTAATTTTATTTTGTAATTTCCTTATGGGTGATATAAAGATTCCCTGTTAGTGTTTTACAGAAGTGTTGCTTTAAGAACACAACATTGGTTAATTTAAGATAATTAGCCATCACCTACAAGACAGACAGAATAATACAGATCCCAAATAATAAAAAGATAAATAATTTTAAATTATAGATATTAAAGCCCAGTACTCTTAATATAAGTCTGTTAAAATTTATTTGATGAATGTTTAAGATTAGGATTTAAAATTAAAGTTATATGAAAAGGGACAAGAAAACCAATATTTGGCTCTTGCCCTCTGAGTCAGTCTGTATCCAGGGAACAGCGGACTTCTCTAAAGAGCTTTGCAACTCTGAACCACATAACTTCCTGATCAGGGAGATTAATGAGACCACTGGAGAACAGAAAGCCAATCAGTGCATTTGCTACGAAGAGGAGAGTCATCAGAGAAGGGAGACATCCCTGATGCTTCCGAGGGAAGCCACATGGTCAAACAAGACCTGGACCCACCTAGCGCAAATGGCACTAGCAGAACTGAGAAGCTGCTCTCAAGTTTCCCCAGGAATGACTCCCATAAAAGCTCAGCTGACTGTTCACAATAGATAGAAACAAAAGTCAGTTTGACTGCTTCATCTTAAACACTTAGAAAAGACAGTTAAAAACAAATTACAGCCATTCCTGGGCATTTTATATAATAATAGTAATAATAATATTTTAAGGTATACACTTTATGTTAGCCTCCCAAAATAAGTAAGACTGGAGGCTACAAAGAAGGATTCTCAGACAGGAATGCCTGATAACTATAAAAAGAGACTATCAAGATTATCTGCCAGAGGCAGAAGTTTTTAGTTTAAGGCCTACAGATATTCTTAACCTAAACACATAGGCTTGGTATTTGTTAGTATGATTATCCAGCAATGAGTAAGAGAATTAAAGGTTTCTCTATTAGACACAGAGGTCATACTAGTAAAAGTATTTTGCAAGATCAGATGACATTAAATTATTAAATTGAATCTTATGGGGAGGGACAAATGTAACACTAAAAGTTAAATATTAAGTTGACAGTGCTGATAACTGGGGATATTAAAGACTGGTGAGGGAACTTCTATACAGTGACATGTTCCAGCTGCTACAACATTTATTAAGTACTAATGTTTTTTTGTTTCTCTCATAGAAGAACCCATCCCCAGATGGCTTTACTACCTGTTCTTCCCCATCCAGACTTCAAACCTAACTGACTTCTAAAAGGCAACTAATGTCCCTCAGGCGGTGCCCCCTCACATCACCCTCTCTCAGCTCAGAAGAAGTCTAAATGAGTGACGCCTCTCTTCTTACAACAATGGAGACAAAAATAAATAGAATATCAATATAAGTAATTAATTAAGTCAGGTAAAATCAGGGAGACCTGTTTCTGGGTGAGTTCAAAAAATCGGGAGACTGTTACCTGAGGGATTAAAATTCCCACAGTGCTCTTCCTACCGAATCAAATATATGAAAGGAACACATTAGAAAAGGGGGGAATGATTGACCCAACCTGATCTTTTATTAAAATTGGGAGCCATCTTGCCACAAAGCCATGAAAAGATAATTTTGGCTTAACTATAAATTACACCAAATTCTGAACCTGCTTGGAATGCCTGCCCGTGCCTTGAACTCACCCATGCCTGGCTCTCTGACCAGATAACAGCCCTCTCTGAAACTTTGTTGACACCTCATAAATATTGGCCTTCCTTGGCCAGACGACACTCTCTGAGGCTCTAAATGTCTTCATAAAATCTGATGTTGGGGCCAGCAAACAAAAATGTAAACTACCATTAGTGTGATGCTTGTCAGAATTCTGCTATTTGTAACCCCACTTTTGTGTAACTTTCTGGGCTATAAAGCTGGGCAGCTCTCCTGTTCCCGACGTTTTGGGAGGGAGAGGCAGCCAGGGTGGTGGAGATAATAAGCTTGCTTTAATCTGATTTTAATTGGAGTCAGTGGTCTTTTCTTGCAACCTGGTCTAAAAGGTAAACACTACACAAACCTGGAGCTCTGCCGGACTAAAGACTTCTTGAGAAACTGCCTTTGACGATGGGCACTAGACATATATGTTGTTGTCAGAAGCTTTAGCTTCCATTCAAATGAGACCATCAAAGCTGGGTCTACATCTATAAGACCTGGAGGACATTGTTTCAATTTTTTCAGAGAACATGAGGCAGCAGTGCTGACTTCTCTCTGTAGGTAAACTGTGGCCACTGAAAGCTAAGTGTCTCTGCATGTGGACTGTGAAGCCATTTGGTCATCCTCCACTTTTCATGGTGTTTCTTTCTACTGCACTGGGAGTTTGGTATTTGCTTTCTGAAATGCAATGAGTTTAACTGGGACACAGTGCTGGAGGGAGTCCTGTCACGTGTGGTGGGTCAGGGTCTGCAGGAGAATGCACCAACCAGGCTTCTATCCCACATAGCTTGTCCCTTTGCCCATAGCAACCTGATTCTGAACATTGCCCTGAAACGTCTCCTTATAACAAAATGCCTTTTATGGAGAGGTTTCAGACATATAAGTGATTCCTGACTGTAACATGTCAGCCACAAGTCATTTGGAAGTCAATGCCAGAATCACATGTCCCGACCACAGATGTTTTATCACACAACTGCACACAACAGCTCTTGACCCACTACTCAGCAGGCCCCAACTTACTGGCATCGCTGTTCTACACCATTTTCACAAAATCCAGTCAATCAAGGCACTGTCTGGTACACTCAGGATCAGAAACTGTACATCCAAAGGTTCTCCAGTGGCAGGTGGCCATGGGAAGTTCAAAAATTTCATGGTATTTATCTAGCCATTTTCAAAGATGAAGTTGGAGAAATTGTGGGTTTCAATTCATTAAGGAACCATTAAATTTAGAGGAAGCACATTTCAATGAATAATCTAGAGAACTCTCACAGGCAAGGGTTCCCAAAGACTGGCCAAAAGGTCACATGAAGCCAGACCCATTGAGGTCTACAATGTAAGGTCCATGTGTGTTTTGACTCCCAACTATGGCTTCCAAGTCTTTCAGAATAAAGTCATGTGATATCCTGCCTGAGATTCCCAGTGCTCTGTGGAAAGCCACTCTGGGCTTAGATCTCAGTGTCCAAGGGCGATTCTCATGTGTGGCCTCCTAAAATCCCAACACAATTCATGGCAATACTTCTCTGAAGTCAGTTCCATAACGCATTCTCTAAGAGGAATCACACCAGAGTTCAAGCCCAGGTGGACCCAGGCATCTCTTACAACCACCACACAAATGACCACAATTAAAACTAAAACACTCCCACATGCTCCTCATCTTCTTCCACATAGACACTCATCATAAACTCTGGCTGGAGGTTTCCATGAAGGGCACAGCCCAATACACTGTTCAAAATAAGCACCCTTGCCCCTCATTTGCCTAAAGTCAGGGTGGCCTGGATACCCTTGCTGTGAACCAAGAGTGATCAAATAGGCCTGCCCTATATCTGATCTGCTTCTCCAATTTGAGGCCTAATGACTGTCTGGTATAGATTCTTTATGTGAATTGGTGTCATAGAAAACCCAAGCCCCTATCGACTAGCCTCTGCAGGGATTTGAAGAACTGATTTGACCCAAATGATCCCTATTCTCACTTGATTTAGCTCAGGAAGCTTACAGAGGAAAGTGAGAGACTTCATCCACAATGACTGCTCTTTCGGCCATTTTGGTTTTGGATGCACACTTGGAAACTTTCTTTAGATCCATCAGGTGCTGAGAATCTAAGCCACTGCCACCACACCAGGCCAAGTGGCTGTTCCAGACACATCCCTTTCCAAAGCAATTAAGCAAAGAGCCACAGGTGATGCCCATTCATTTCCATTTGAAAACTGTTTTCTTCAGGCTTCACAAAGGGGTGGCCTGAGGCAAAGACCTTCCTGACATTCAGGGTAATAGAAACATAAGTAGGCAAATGGCCCAAAGCAGGGTTTCTCCACTGAGACTTTACTGGTCACACTGATATCTGAGTTTTCTGAGATGCTCCCATTCCCTTCAGCTATCCAGTACATGGCCATGTAACAGAGCTTGGACGTGGTACATATCTTGGAAACAAAACCATGAGGATACTCTGGAGAGTGGCCAGTATTCAGGAAGAAAAGAGAAACTTAGGAAGATAGTAGCTATTCACCATCCATTAGGCAAGCCGCACTCCATTCTTAAATTGGGTGGGAAGAATGCTGGGAAGCTTTATACTAGACAGGACACAACCATTGATGCATTCGCATTTCAAATGTCTACAACCACGGATACAGTGGGATACACAGACATAGAAACACTCGTGTTGTCAAACGACTTTCTAGAAACTTTCCAGTCCAAACATACAAACCGCCATTCCTACCTATTCTCAGAACATGAGACAAAACCACAAACTCACACTGACACCCACAACAGCACCTCCTTCCCCCAAGTATGACTGTGACTATCCTGAGTGTCCTCTGACTGGTGGGCCATACTATGTTCCCACGAAATGGCCTGTCCTATCTCAGATCTGGTCTTCTTTGCAAACTTTTTGAAGTTGTCAGGAGCCATGGTTGAGCCACTACCTGCTTTCTCAGAAAAAGCCGCTCTTCAGAGCTCTCCTGAAATTTGAGCATCATCTCATAAGTAGGTATCAAGAAACAATGACTCTGTCTTTGGTAAATTCAAACAATTGAGACCACTGGGACTGAAACTAAGACTTGCTCTGGGTGCATGGCTTCCTGGATCCCATGTTCAGAGAGTTCCATCACCAAGGAAGTGTGGTAGGTCACTTCCTTCAGGAACTGAATGAGGTCACTGCCATGGAAAACCACTTTGTCCTAACAGTTGCTTCCAATCGTCCCATGAGATGGAGGCTGCCCCTACTTCCTGTGACACTTTCACAAGTTAGAATGGTATATCAACCATAGGCATCTGGGAACAGCTCTGTACACAGGCCTGGTTTGGTCCATTTAATCTACATTAAGAAGAGAGAGGCTGATTCAGACACATTCCTTCATTCTGACCAGGTTGTTTGACATGGAAGTTGACATGGATTTGACTTTTGCTCTCTCAGGTCCTTCATAGGTAAAAAGGTCCGTCAAAAGTCGGAGGAAAAGACCACCAAGAGACTGTCTCATGCCACAGCAAAGGGTTTATTGGGCGTCCAGCATGCTGCGGCTCAGAGCTATCTTCAGAGGAGCAAAGAACAAAGAGCCCCAAGAACAACTTGAGCAGAGTTTATTTACATTCTTTAGAGAGGGCAGGGACTTTGCATACATCATAGCCTCCTTTAGCAAATCAACATACCACGGGAAAATCAAATAACAACCCAAAAACATGATTAGCATATTCATTGGCAGGAAGAGGTCGGACAGGGGGTGATTGGTTAGCCCTGAGAAGGGGTATACGTTTAAACTGATTGGTTGAAGCCCTGAGATGTATACGTGATGAGCTGCACGGTTTCTGGGAAGGGGTTGTTTAGTAACTAGGTGGTCAGGGAAGATTTCAACACACATCTAATTGGCAGTTTCGGGAATTGTCTTAACTGCCACAGGAATTTCAGGTTCTGAGTGCAGCTTGGAAACTTTACAAAACCTGGTTCTTTAAGTTTCAATTTTAATTTCTTTTATTCTTTCATTTCCCACTCCTTTTTCTTACTATATTTAATCTTAAAAGCAATGAATCATAATTATTGCGGGGTCTCACACTCTATTTCTGCCAGTAGAGTGTATTTCTGTCTGATTACCATGAGTTTTTCCTGCCCAATTTGAGCCTGGAGAAAGGAAACTATGGGGTTAAGCAAACAAGGTCCCAAAGTTAGCAACACCATAAGGATGATCAGTTGTCAAGCTAAGCCTGATAGGAGTGTAGTTAACCAGGGGGACTGGGTAAACCATGACTCAAACCACCCTTGTTGAATCTCCCTTTCTCTCTGGCGCTCTTCAAGGCATTTTCTCAATTTACTCATGGATTCTTTTACAACTCCAGTATGGTCAGCATAAAAACAACATTCTTCTCTCAGTGCAGCACAGAGGCCCCGCTCCCTCATGAAGAGGAGGTCTAATCCTCACCTGTTCTGTAAAACAACTTCAGAGATAGAGAGTTTAAGGATTCCTACAGCACTGTGATGGAGGTCTCTAATGTCTTCCAGTCTTGATCTATTGCTGTTTCTTATCAGGCCATTTGTTGTGACCCATGGATCATAGCAGCTGTTCCCATACCCACTCCTGCAGCAGCTCCTATCCTCAATAGGATGGCTAGAGTAAGGGACACTGGATGCCAGCAAAATCAGGTTGTTTGTCCCCCTAGTAGACCTTAAAATGATTCTGCATCATAATAAAGCACCCTGGGGAGTATCTGCACCATTACACGATAATTTACAGAGCTGTCAAATACATGGGTTGAAATGCAAGGAGTTCTGACTGTGTGGAGTTCAGTACAATTAAGGTTCCTTTAATTAGTTCCCAGGGGCAGGAGTCAGCTGTACTCTGGACTGGGGAAGTAGGCAAAGATGGAAACTGGGAAGTATGAGATGGTAGAGGGGTTCTGGTAGATCTAGGCATGGGAGGTTTTGGAGGCTTAATTCCTGGCTTGAGGGGATTTTGCCCTATTGCTGTGGGATTTTCTTCCTTTTTAAGCAGGATGGTGAACCAGTGACCAACGTCATAACGAGGGCCATAAATATAGAATCGCATTTCTCACGTATTTCCCATAGACCATGTTGTTCTGAGGTAGCCCCTTCCTTTGGAAGTGAAAGTTATATTGAGGGGGTAACATAGACTATTCTTTCCACAGCGAGTTTTTGACACAACTTGGCTAGCGGCACATTTCTTGGGATCAAACCAGGTGTCATTTTTTCCTACCTGAATGATACTGTCTGGGGAGTTTGGGTTCAACCATGTAGCTCCCGTTTGTTCACAACCCCAAGATCTAAAATAAAAGTCACTGGGTCCTCCACAGGTTTGGGCCTGTTTGCGACTTCGGAAATCAGCTGGGCACACATAAAAATCAAGACTGGCTAGTTTACACCTGAGCTGGGGAAGATGATATCCATAATTCATGGGGTAAGGTGGTCTATGTTGCCCTGGTTTGGGTTTGAGTGGAATCTGTGTGGGGTCCTCTATGTCAGGGAGATCCCAGTCAGAGAGGCCTATGGCAAGCTGACAAATGTCCAGGTAGAGAGATGGCCACCAAGTCCATAAGAGAGCTGTATGTGAAATAGACCACACTACTTGCCCAGTAGGATTTATAGCTTGCCATTGTTGCTGAACAGGCTGATGGGGATTAGGACTGCTGGTGATCAGGGGAAGAATCCATAGTCCTACCCACACGACGGACACGCAACTTGAGAAGGTTACCAGTCTGTTCCAGTTTCCAGCCGGAGGCTGGACAGGGTGCAGGCTTGAGATGGGTGGCATGGATGAAGGAAGTGATTCCATCCACTTTCACCACTGTAGGTGTTATAAGCAGCACCTGGTATGGTCCTTTCCAGCGGCGTTCCAGGGATGATACCTGATGACGTCTCACGTAGACGCAGACTCCCACTTGATATCGATGTGGGGTTCCCTCGTCTCCAGGCTGATAAGCAGTGGAAAACTGTTTCCACAGGTATCGCTGGGTGCTGTGTTTGTTCATGGGATTTAAGTCTGTCAAGCAAGGGGGTGTGAAAGGAATCATTAAGTCTCAGAGTTGGGGTTAGGTCCCTTACTGGAGGAGGGGCACCATAGAGAATTTCATAAGTGGTGAGTTTACACAAAGAGGCAGAGGGTGTATTTCTTGCACGAAACAGTGCTTAAGGCAGGAGCATACTCCAATTTTTTATGCCGGTCTCCAAGCTTAATTTCGTTAAAGTCTCTTTGATGGTTCTAATCATCCTTTCTACCTGTCCTGAGCTCTGGGGTCTATAAGCACAATGTAACTTCCTATTAATCTTCAGGGTCCTGGTGAATCCCTGACTTACCTGGGCAAGGAATGCCGGTTCATTATTGGACCCTATTACCTTAGGCAGGGCGAACTTTGGAAAAATGTCTTCTAGAATCTTTTTGAGCACCGTCTGAGCCGTTTCTTTCTTCATGGGGAAGGCTTCAACCAATCCTGAAAGAGTATCTACAAAGACTAGGGGATATTTAAGTCCATACCTTCCTGGCTTAATTTCAGGAAAAGTCCACTTCCCAGAATTGTCCTGGTCTGGTTCCTCGTAAGCGCTTCCCTGCAGGAAGCTTGGATGGGTAAGCATTAACTAATTGGCAGACTTGACAAGCTCTAGTCACCTGCTAAGCTATTTCTTTCCTCTGTGAGTCAGTCAATAATAAATCCTTTCTTCGGTCCTTTAAGAGTGTCTATATCTTCTTTGAGCTTAAGTGGGTGAGCTAGTGTACGTCTTTGACATAAAGGTGGGCTTTTTGAAATTGTAAACTTGGCTCTGTAGCGTCCCAGAGTTCTGTATCTGTCTCCTCAGATGATAAGTTGCCTGAATGTTCCAGTGTGGCCAAGTCTCCTGAATGTTGATCCCCCTGATGTGGAAAAAGTTAACAGAGTCACTCCGTTTAGGGCTGCCAATTAAGCTTCCTCATCTGCCCTTCTGTTTATAAGTGCAACGAGGTCGTTTCCCTTCTGGTGCCCTGGACAGTGCACTATAGCTAGTTCCTTAGTGCCCTGCACTGCTGAGAGAAGGTGGAGGATCTCAAATTTGTTCTTTATTTTTTTCCCAGTGGAGGTTAATAGCCCCCTTTGCTGGTAAATAGCCCCGTGCACATTAGCATTGCCAAATGCATAGCGGCTATCAGTGTATATGGTGGCCCTTTTGCCTGTTGCTAGTTCCAATGCTTTCGGAAGGGCAATCAGTTCTGCCTTTTGGACTGATGTCTCTTCTGGGAGACCAGAGGATCAGATGACATTAGTTTTGCTAACTACTGCTGCTCCAGCCTGCCACATACCATCTTGGAGGAAGCTGTTCTCTTTCGTAAACCATACGACTTCAGGGTGAGGCAGTGGCTGGATCCTACAAGTCTCGTCCTATACTGGTTTCCTCTGCCAGTATGTGTTGACACTCATGAGCAACAGGTCCTGATGATTCTTCTGGCAGCCAGGTTGAGTGGAGCAGAAGGTCCAAGAGTTATTCTGTCTTTGCTAATCCAGAGGCTCTGGTAGTGGTTTATTCTGGAGTTTGATAGTCACCTCTCTGGAGGTTGACAGATGATGCTCTCCAGGGCATGGGGGGCTATAATGGTTAGCTTCTGTCCCAACGTTCATTAATGAGCATCTTTTATTAGAAGCGCTGCCGCTGCTATAGCTCTTAAGCAACAGGGCCACCCAGTAGCCACTGGGTCCAGTTTTTTTGATAAGAATGCTACCGGTCTTTTCCAAAGTCCCAAAGTCTAAGTGAACACTCCCCGTGTTATTCCTTTCTTTTCCTCGATGTAGAGAGTGAAGGGTTTATCTATATCTGGGAGTGCTAAGGCCGGAGCAGATAGCAGCACCTTTTTTTGACATTATCAAAAGCTTGTTGGTGCTCAGGGTTCCATTGGAATTGGGCATTCCACTTTATCAGCGGGTATAAAGGGGCAGCCAGAGAGGCGAACCCAGGAATCCATCACCTGCAAAAGCCAGCAGTCCCAAGAAACTCTCTGAGTTGTCTCTTATTAGATGGGGGTGGTATCTGCACAATGGTTTGTTTTCTGTTCTCAGTGATCCATCATTTGCCACCCCTAAGAGAATAACCCAGGAAGATTACTTCTTGCTGAAAAATTTGGGCCTTTTGGCAGAAGCCCTATATCCAAGCCGAGCAAGCTCGGATAATAGTGCTTGGGTCCCAGACTCATAGTTCTCCTTGGTGTCCGCTGCCAGTAGCAGATCATCCACATATTGGAGTAGGGTGACTTCGGGGTGTGGAGTTCTGAAGTCATTTATGTCCCTGTGGAGGGCTTCATCAAAGAGAGTTGGGGGGGTTTTGAACCCCTGTGGGAGTCTAGTCCAGGTTAGTTGGCCAGATGTTCCAGTTTCTGTGTCTATCCACTCGAAAGCAAACAGCAACTGACTGTCCTTATGTAGGGGCAAGCAGAAGTAAGCATCTTTTAAGTCCAGCACAGTGTACCATTCCCGCTCCAGATTCAGAGTGCTAAGCAAATTATATGAATTGGGTATTGTGGGGTGAATGTCCTGAACTCTGTTGTTGATGTCTCTTAGGTCTTGAACAGAACTGTAGTCCCTAGTTTCTGGCTGTCTTACTGGTAGCAGGGGATATTCCAGGCTGATTGACAGGGCCTTAGGACACCAAGGGCCAATTATTTCTGAACATGGGGACTTATCCCATCCTTAGCTTCTTTGCTTAGAGGATATTGTTTAACACTGATTGGAGAGGCAGAGGCTTTTAATTCTACTACTATTGGAGGTTGTTTTATGGCTAGACCTAACCCAGCAGTTTCTGCCCAGGCATTAGGATAATCTTTTATCCATTTCTGTTGTAGTTTGCCTCTTTGATCAGTCCTAGGAGGCACGAAGTGTTGATGTTCATCTTCTACAGACAATGTCAATTCTGTGACTATGGGAGTTTTTACTGAAGGTTTTAGAACATCCACTTGGGGACCATCAGGGTTAAAGGTTACTCTAGCCCCGAGTTTGGTAAGCAGATCCCTGTTCATCAATGGGGCTGGGCATTCTTGGATTACTAGGAAAGAGTGGTGGACTTTTCATTTTCCTACTTCCATAATCCTCTTAGTTGTCCAAGCACGATATGTAGTGCCATTAGCCCCTTGAACTAGGGACCATTAATTTGATATGGGGCCCAGTGAAGCCTTAAGGGCTAAGTATACTGCTCCTGTATCCACTTCAAAGTTCACTGGAGTCCCCTCCACTTCAAATGTTACCCTGAGCTAGGGGGGGGGGGATCCGAGCCCTGACATTCCTAGTCCTCTTCTAGAGTCAGCATGGCGGGCTGCCATGGCTTCTTCTTTTTGGGGCACTCTTTGACTCAGTGTCCTTTTTCTCTACAGTAGGCACATTGATCTGAGGCCAGGTACAGCCTTTGGCGTGGGCTCAAGTATCCCTTTCTGACTCCCTGCTTTTTAATTTCTGGCGTATGCTACTGTGAAGAAAACCTTAGCCAATGCTTTTGTCTGCCTTTTGCTCCTTTCATCCTCCTTTTGTTCCCTTTCCTTCTCACTCCTCTGTTCCCTCTCCTCCTCAGTTTCTCTCTTATAATATACTTATATACTTACAATATATACTTATAATATATATCTTATACTTTCTCAGCTTCTCTGTCTAAATCTCTTAAGGTCGTATTTTGTAACCCATCTAGACATTGTAACTTTCTCTTAATATCTTGGGCAGCCTGCTCAATAAAGGCCATTGTAACAAATGCCTTTTGGTCATCTGCCTGAGGATCAAAAGGAGTATATTTTCTATATGCTTCCATAATTCTCTCCAGAAACATAGAGGGAGACTCATTAGGCCCTTGGAAAATCTCTCTTACCTTGGCCAAATTGGTCGGCTCTCTGGCGGCCACTTGGAGACCCGCTATTAGAGCCCGGCAATAAGTGGACAGATGCTTCCTACCTTCAAAGGTGTTGGGGTCCCAGTTGGGTCGGTTCATAGGCCCATAGGGATGGAGAGAGAGCATCACAGGGGCTTCTGAGTTTTCTATTATCCATCGCCGGTGGGTTTCTTTAGGTTGCCCAGCTTCCTCCAGGGGAGGAGGGGTTGCTGCTGCTGCGGGGAAGTCCCCTGGAGGGCTTGGGTCTGGCCCAATTGCCTCTAGCAGTGGAGAGGCTGAGTCAGTGGTGGGAGGATCATCAGGAACTGTGTTGGGGGTTGGGGAGGGAGAGTAGATGATAAGGAGGGGGTGGAGTGTCCAGTCTTGTGAATCAGGGAGAATGGAAGGAAGAGGGAGAGGAGCGGAAAGTTTGAATGATAGGAATGTGGGGGAAGGAGTATATGGCTGTTGATATGGGTGGCCACGTGGCCCCGGCTGAATGACAGTATCTCTGAATTTTCGGATTAGAGGAAAGTGGAAGGATTCTTCTGGGGCCATCCGAATTCGAGGATGGGCCATTCTGAAGCACAGAGAGTCTGCCAGGTACGGTGTTTTACTGAAAAAGAAAGATTCTGGGCCCTTGAGCGGACATCAGTCCAATGATCAAGGGTCAGAGACAGAGAAGAGGAAGTGCTTTGTCCCATAGTGGGAGTTACTCAAACAGGGACAGTGAAGACACAAACACAACACAGACAAAGACAAACAGTAAACGTTTAACATGAGTCCATGACAAAGATTAGAACAGAGTAACTGGCAAATATTGATGGGTTAGACAATAAAGACAGACAGTAAACTCAACATGAGTTCAGAACAATGACCAAAACTGAGTTACCGGCAAAACCTGATGGGCTGGCAAATCGAATCCTGAAGCAAAACATAACCGAGTTGAGGAAACTACTATTCCTTGAATTCCCTAGTCCTCCGGAGTGTCCCTCAGGGACGTGACCTTGGCTCTGTGACACGTCTGTCACACCATAGGAGAGAGCTAATGCTCTTCACCAACAGCCATTTTGCCACACCCTTGCCTGAAACCCAAAACCAGAAAGAGGCGCCTTACTTACCCCGAAAGGAGTCCCTTGAGGTCTTCCGTCCACCGCAGCCGGATATCTCACCTGGGGCCTCCAGATGAAAAGGTGCTGCGAACGTCAAAGGAAAAGACAACAAAGAGGCTTTCTCATGCATCAGCAAAGTGTTTATTGGGGGTCCAGAATGCTAGGGCTCAGAGCTCCCTTCAGAGGAGCAAAGAACAAAGAGCCCCGAGAACAACTTGAGCAGAGTTTATATACATTCTTTTGAGAGCTCAGCGACTTTACATACATCATAGCCTCCTTTAGGAAATCATCATGTACCACGGGAAAATCAAATAACAACTCTAAAACATGATTAGCACATTCATTGGCGGAAAAAGTTGGGGCAGGGGGTGATTGGTCAACCCTGAGAAGGGGTACACATTTAAACTGATTGGTTGAAGCCCTGAGATGTATACGTGGTGAGATGCACGGCTTCTGAGAAGGGGTTGTTAAGTAACTAGGTGGTCAGGGAAGATTTCAACACACATCTAATGGGCAGTTCCAGGAATTGTCTTAACTGCCACAGGAATTTCAGGTTCTGAGCGCAGCTTGGAAACTTTACAAAACCTGGTTCTTTACATTTCAATTTCAATTTCTTTTATTCTTTCAGAACCTTACAGTGGAAGGTGAGAGACTCCATTCACAATGACTGCTCTTTTGGCTATATTGGTTTTGGATGCACACATGGGATCTTTTTTTTGATCCGTCTGTTGCTGATAATCTAAGCAACAGCCTCACACAGGGCCAATAGCCTGATTAAGACACATGTCTTTCCAAAGCAATTACTTCTCTGAGTTAAGTTTCAGAACTCAGTCTCTGAGGAGAATCACACCAGTGTTCAAGACCAGGTGGACCCAGTCATCTCTTCCAACCGCCACACAAATGACCACAATTATAACCAAAACACTCTCATATGGCACTCATCTTCTTACATATATACACTCATTATACCCTTTGGCTAGAGGTTTCCATGAATGGCGCAGCCCAAGAGAGTGTCCAAAATAAGATCCCTTGCCCGTCATTTGCCTAACCTCAGGGTGGCCTGAACACCCTTCCTGTGAACCAGGATTGATCACATAGTTCTTCCTTTAATACTGCTCTGCTTCTCCAATTTGAGGCCTACTGACTGTCAGGTTTAGATTCCTTATGTGATTTGGAGTAATTAGGAAACCAAAGCAACTTTGCAGCGCTTTAAAGAACTCATTTGAGCCAAAGGATCCCTATTCTCACTTGGTGGAAGTCAGGAAACTTACAGAGGAAGGCGAGAGACTTCATCCACAATGACTGATCTTTTTGCCATTTTGGTTTTGGATGCACACATTGGATCTTTCTTTAGATACATCAGGCGCTGATAATCTAAGCCACAGCCTCACACAGAGCCACAAGGCTGATTCAGACACATACTTTTCCAAAGCAGTTAAGCAAAGAGCCACAGGTGATGCCCATTCACTTCCATTTGAAAACTGTTTTCTTCAAAATTCACAAAGGGGTGGCCTGAGGCAAAGACCTTCCTGAATTCAGGGTAACAGAACAATAAGTCAGCAAATCCCAATGCAGGGTTTCTCCACTGAGACTTTACTAGTCACAATGATATCTGAGTTTTCTGAGATGCTTGCAATTCCCTTCAGCTATCCAGTACATGGCCATGTCACAGAGCTTGGATGTGGTACATATCTTGGACAAAAAACCATGAGCCTATTCTGGAGAGTGACCAGAATTCAGGAAGAAAACTGGAACGTAGGAAGATAGTGGGTGTTGCCCATCGAAAAGCAACCAGCAGTCCTTTCCTAAAATGGGCAGGATGAATTCTGGGAAGCTTTCTACTAGACAGGATACATCCATTGATCTATTCTGTTTTCTAATGTGTACAACCAAGGACACAGTGGGATACAGAGACACAGACACACTCGCCTTGTCAAAGGACTTTCTAGAAACAGTCCACTCTAAACCAAACAAACTGGCTTTCCTACCTATTCTCAGAACATGAGACAAAACCACAAACTCACACCCTAACTCAAAAAGTCACCTCCTTCCCCCAAGTAAGTCTGTAACTATCCAGAGTGTCCTCTGACTGGTGGGCCATACTATGTTCCCCCAAAATGGCCTGTCCTGTGTCAGGTCTGGTCTCCTTGTCCATCTCTGTGAAGTTGTATGGAGCCTGTGCTGACCACTACCTGCTTTCTCATTAAAGGCCCATCTTCAGAGCTCTACTTGCATTTTGTCATCCTCAAACCATTAGGTACCAAGAGAGACAGACTCTCTCTTTGGTAAATCCAAACAAGTAAGTCCACTGGGAATGGGACTGGGACTGGCTCTGTGTCCCTGGCTTCCTGGATCCCAAGTTCAGAGAGTTACATCACCAAAGAAGTGAGGTAGGTCAATTCCAACAGGAAGGGAATGAGGTCACTGCCTTGGCAACCACTTTGTCCTAACACTTGTTTCCAAGGGTCCGTTGAGATGGAGGCTGCCCCTACTTCCTGTGACACTTTCAGAAGTTAGAATGGTATATCAACCGTAGACACCCAGGAGAAGCTCTCCACACAGGGTTGGTTTGGTCCATCTTCTTTATATCAGTAGGAGAGAGGCTGATTCAGACACATCACTTCATCCTGAACAGGTGGTTTGCCATGGAAGATGACTTTTGCTCTCTCAGGTCCTTCATAGCTGCTACATCTTCTCTAGGGATCATTTCTGCATCAAACTTTGAGGTTCTCAGCAGGTGGAAGATCCCCTACATTCCTGAATTGTAAGACCAACTCTGTCCCTGCTCTTTTGTGAAGTTAGATTGAGGGAACAGTGTATGGTTAGGGTTAATAACATATTCTATTTGGGTTAGGAAACATTCTGCGGGATGAATAATGGTATTGGGAACCTGCGATATTCACAAGAATATATAGGTGAAATATAAGTAGGAAACCTGAAATCTAGGTATGATTTGAAGCCCTGAAGGGCATTGGGCCCTTTAGTGAGATACTTAGCTTTGAATTATGTTCTGCACAGATATCTCAGATAAATTTATGTGCAATGGCAGAGGACGTTGTACCTTGGATGATTAAATGTCCTAGAGAACATCCAGTCAAAAAGGAATAGTCGGCAGGATTAGGAAGGTAGTCAGTAGGTTTAGAAAAAAGAGTGAATATAGGATTTGGACGAAAGTTTCATTAGCAATAGGGTTTTGGGTAGAGAGTGAACGTAAATATGAGCATATATGAAGAGTCAGTCACAATGATGAACTGGGGAAAATGTGTAGGAAAGCAGATATCAATAGAGACATTAGGAAATCAGGCAAAGTATAAAGTAATAGGGTTAGACATTTTCAACATGGTTGAAGTTGAATATATAATCTTAGGAAAAAAGACATATGTTGCCTCCAATAGGTTTGACATTTGAGAGCATTAGGCAACCTGAACATGGTTGTTTTTAGTAATCCATGCTCACTTTCCATTTTGCTTTGGTGAAAGGTTAATTAAATAGGCACTTGTCACTTCCTGTTTTTCTTTATGCTTAACAAACCACTGTTGAAATCTTGAGAACTGTTTGCTAATTTTGTTCCCAGAATGTGCTGTCCCCAACTGCCAAACTGCAGAATATACTCCCTCACCCGGGTGCACGCAAACCGCACACTCGCCCTGACCCATCAATAAATTTCCCTTTCTGCCCTCTCCAAGAAAAGTATATAAGCTCTGTTAAAGCTGTTCTCAGGGCTCTCTGCTCTATTCAAGTGAGCTCTGAGCCCCAGCATGCTGGACCCCCAATAACCTCTTTGCTGTGGCCGAGTGAAAATGGTATACTGTTCTGTACTTAAAAGATGCTTTCTTTTGCTTGCCTCTGCATAAAGATAATCAGTTGCTGTTTGCTTTCGAGTAGATAGACCCAGAAACCGGAACGTCTTGTCAACTAACTTGGACTAGACTCCCACAGGGGTTCAAAAACTCCCCCACTCTCTTTGATGAAGCCCTTCACAGACATCTCAACAACTTCAGAACTACGCACCCCGAAGTCATTCTGCTTCAATATGTGGATGTCCAGCTACTGGCAGCCAACACCAAAGAAAACTGTGAGTCTGAGACCCAAGCACTATTATCTGAGCTTGCTCAACTCGGGTAGAGAGCTTCGGACATAAAGGCCCAAATTTGCCTGCAAGAAGTAATCTTCCTGGGGTATTCCCTTAGGCGCGGTAAATGATGGCTCACTGAGCCCAGGAAACAAACCGTTGTGCAGATACCACCCCCATTTAACAGGAGACAACATAGAGAGTTTCTTGGGACTGCTGACTTTAGCAGGTTATGGACCTGGGTTTGTGTTCTTGGCTCCTCCTTTATACCAGCTGTTAAATGAGAATGCCCAATTCCAATGGACCCTTGAGCATCAGCAAGCTTTTGATAACATCTAAGAACACTAACACTGAACTCCTCAACTTCACTGAGCCCAGGCTGCAATTTCAGAAAGCCCTACACTACGTTAAAAATGTACATCAACTCAATCAACTTGGTTCAAAAAGACTGCAGGCATTACTGTAGGATCAAGAACAGAGTTTTAGACTAACTCACTCACAGTGAAAGGAAATAATTGAATGGGTAACAAAAGCCTGTCAGTTCTGTCAATTGGTTAATGCTTACCCTTCCAAGCTTCCTGCAGGAAACCACCTATGAGGAACCAGACCAGGACAATTCTGGGAAGTGGACGTTACTGCAATTAAGCCAGCAAGGTATGGGCTTAAATATCTCCTATTCTTTGTAGATACATTTTCAGGATGGATTGAAGCCTTTCCCACCAAAAAAAAAAAAAAAAGAAAGAAAAAAAGAAAGAAAAGAAAACCGGCACAAATTGTGGTCAAGAAGATCCTGAAAGATATTTATCAAAGACACGTCCTGCCTAATGTAACATGGTCTGATAATTGAACAGCCTTCATGGGCCAGGAAAATCAGGGGTTAGCCAGGACCCTAGGGATTAATTGGAATTTACATTGCGCTTATAGACCCCAGAGCTCAGGACACATAAAAAAAATAAATAGAACCATTAAAGAGACCTTAACGAAATTAAGCTTAGAGACCGGCATAAAAGATTAGACTATGCTCCTGCCTTATGCACTGTTTCATGCAAGAAATACTCCCTTTGTTTCTTTGTGTAACCTCACCCCCTATGAAATTCTCTATGGGGCCCCTCCTCCACTAAGAGACCTAACCCCGACTCTAAGACCTAAGGATCCCTTCCACACACCCTTGCTTGACAGACTTAAATCACTTTTAAGAACTCAGCTATACCTGTGGAAACAGGTGGCTACTGGCTTCCAACCTGGGGACGAGGGGAATCCACGTTGATATCAAGAAAGAGACTTCCTCTGAATAAGATGACATCAGGTGTCATCCCTGGAACCCCACTGGAAAGGAACATTCCAGGTGCTACTTATAGCACCTACAGCAGTAACAGTAGAGGGAATCACATCCTGCATCCATGCCTCTCATCTCAAGCCTGTGCCATGTCCAGATTCTGGCTGGAAACTGGAAAAGACTGTTAACCCTTTCAAATTGCATATTCGCCACGTGGGTAAGGCTATAGACTCTCTCCTTGGCCACCCGTAGTCCTAACGCTCATCAGCCCCTTCAGCAGCGATGGCTGATCACAAATCCTACTAGACAAGAAGTATGGTCTATCTTGCATACAGCCCCCTTAGGGACCTGGTGGCCATCTCTCCACCCAGACATTTGTCAGCTGGCTATAAGTCTTTCCTATTAGAATATCCCTGATGAAGAGGATCCCATTAAAATTCCATTAAATCCTTTCCGTATCATAGATAATGAAAACAAACATTATGGTTGTAGGGACAGGCAAGCCAGATGCAGGTTGGCTAGCCTATATTAGTATGTTTGCCCGGGAGACTATCAAAGCCACAAACCGCCATGGCTGTGTGGGGGAAAAGCCGACTTCTTCTGTAAGTCATGGGGATTTGAGCATACAGGGGCTACCTGGTGGAACCCAAAATCCTCATCAAATTCAGTACACAGCATTGGCCATATTACCACTTAGACAACCCAAACTGATGGCCCCCAGAGGAGTCTCTAGATCCTCAAATTCTGTGTGACTTTTTTAACTTCTGCAAGTGCTCAAAAGGGTGAAAGGAAATTCCCCTATGTGAAGGCCTTTTTCCTCTTTCGCTCACATCCTGAACTATGCTTCTCCAATAGTTCCTCAAACTCAGCCTTCTGCTCCATACTCTCTGCTGTCAGTCCCACCTCAGCAAACCTGATTTCTCTTCTCCAATTACTAGATCAAAAACCGAAACCTCTGCCGGTTCTCAGAGCATTGCCCCCTTGCTGAGGTAGCAGGTACTGAGGTACCCATCCACCCACTCACTTCTCTCTTTTCCTGTCAGTGCCCACACCGGGTCCCACCAGATCCTCTTACCACCTAACCCAAAGCTCAAACCAGCTTAGGAGAACCCTCAGACCCCTATCGAAGATGTAATGAAAATGGCCTTTAAAGTTTCTTTGTCATCACTGAAAACAGGTTACAAAGAATTTAAAGTCCCTCACAGGCTTTTTGGGATACTCAGTCCTGTCTTCCTTTCTGCTCTACCGGTTCTACTGCTCAATTTATGTTGCTAGGAAAATCCCAAAACCCTTTCCCATTATTCTTTTACATTTCTCCTTCCTTATTCTCAGATCCACGGAGCTGCTCTCACCCCCCGCCTTCCCCGTCTTCCCCCTCTGTACCAGGCCCAGAGAAAAATCTTCACTGAACTTCTCCAGAAGTCTTCACCATGGCTGACTTTAGGACTTTCAGCAAAAGAGTCTCTATAAATGAGTCAGTGTAGATTAACTTCCTCTTTTTCCGTTGCCCTGTTCTACTTGGCTACTGGCTGGAAAAATCAGCACTCCTAAGCTAGACACCCCCTTAATAGTTTTTCACATAATGTGTGAAAAAGGCCTCTGGCCTTGAGCTGGGGCTTCACAGAGATGGCTACATT
Source organism: Callospermophilus lateralis (assembly GCF_048772815.1). Classification (NCBI taxonomy): domain Eukaryota; kingdom Metazoa; phylum Chordata; class Mammalia; order Rodentia; family Sciuridae; genus Callospermophilus; species Callospermophilus lateralis. The sequence continues at coordinate 261,723 of NW_027514417.1, forward strand.
TCTAAGATAAAAAGTTACAAACTGGGCTCCATGGTAACAGTTGGCAGGGGGATAAAAGAAAAGGAAAAAAAAAAAGCTCTCTGCCTCCCAGGTGTTCTTGAAAAGTTAACTTGACCACAATAGAGGAGAAAACAGAAAAAAAAGCTTCTTTTTTTGAATTTCTGCAGACTGTGAACTTCTGAGTCTCTTCTCTTTCATGTTGGGTACAAAATTCTGAAACTACCTAAACTTGGGGTTCAGGGAGTTAATTGATTACAACAGAAGCAATGCCCTCTGAATCCGGTTGCAACCAAATAGGACTGTTTCCCTGTCTTTGGTACTATCTTAAGTGCCATGCCTTGTCCGTCCCTACAACAGTATAATTCTATATACTTAAACATTGTTTATGTTTTCATGAAATGGTCAACAGATTTGATTAATTGTGTAATGGTGAAGATGTGTCCCAGATTGCTCTATAATGACCCAGGTTCATTTGAAGTTCAAACAGGGGGGCATACAACCCGGTTCCACTGGGAACATATATCCCTCACTTTAGCCATCATATTAGGAATTGGAGTTGCGGCAGGGGTAATCACAAGAACCACTGCCCTGCTCCATGGTACACAACAAATGACCCAAATAGAAGCAGCAAGAGACCAAAACTTAAAGATAATAGAAACCTCCATCACAGCTTTGCAGGAATCTTTAACATCTGTATCTGAATTTGTTTTACACACCAGTTGATGGTTGGACCTCCTCTTCATGAGAGAAGGGGGCCTTTGTGCTGCATTGATATAAGAATGTTGTTCTGATGCCGACCATACTGAGGTTGTAAAAAAAACCTATGAGTAAAATAAAAGGATGCCTTGAAAAGCGTCAATGAGAGAGAGAGGCCCAAAAAGGGTGGTTTGAGTCTTGGTTCACACAGTCCCCCTGGTTATCTACGCTTTTATCAACCCTGGCCTGTCCAATAATAATCCTCATATTATTTCTAACTATAAAACCCTGTTTGCTCAACCATGTAATTTCTTTACTCCAAGCTCAAATTGGACAAGTTAAACTTATGGTAATACCCCACTAGGAGACATAGAATGTGACACGCCCCAATAATCACTTTTATGATTAAAAGTAGCAAGAAGAAGAAGTGCGGAATGAAAGGTTAATAAAAAAGGTACTTGTAACTTCCTGTTTTTCTGTATGCTTAACAAAACACTGTTGAAATCTTGAGAACTGTTTGTAATCTTGTTCCCAGATTTGCTGTCCCCAACTGCCAAATAGCAGAATGTATTCCCTCACCCACTTTCACACTAACCGCCCACTCGCTCTGACCCATCAATAAATTTCCGTCCCTGCCCTCTCCAAGGAAAGTATATAAGCTCTGCTTAAGCTGTTCTCAGGGCTCTCTGCTCTATTCATGTGAGCTCTGAGCCCCAGCTTGCTGGACCCCCAATTAACCCCTTGCTGTTGCATGAGACACTCTCTTGGTGATCTCTTCCTCCAACGCTTGCAGGAACATTACTTGGATGTTTGAATGTAGAAGAGAAAATCCAGTAATAAAGGGATAGTCGGTAAGATTAAGAAGATAGTCGGTAGGTTTAGGAAGAAGAGTGAGTATAGGATTTGGAAAACAATATCTTTAGCAATAGGGGTTCGGTTAGAGAGTGAATGTAAATGTCAGCACATGTGAACAGTCACAATATTGAAGTGGGGAAAATATGTAGGAAAGCAGATATCAATACAGACATTACAAAATCAGGCAAAGTATAAAGTGAGTGATACAATTAGACATTTTCAACAGAATTGAGTTAGAATATATAATCTTAAGAAGAAACAAAATGTAGTCACCAATAGGATTGACATTTGAGAGCATTAGGCAACTTTGACATGGATGTTTTTTGTAATCCATGCTCACTTTCCATTTAGGCTTTGGTACAATCACAAGTGTGACCTTTACATTTGTCTCCAGAATACTACTGTGATAAAATGTATATGTAGATGTGGTGACATGAGTGTTTCTTCCAGTATTTCTGGGAGCAATATTTTGAAGACATATAAATGGGTATTGGGGGTACAAAAAGGTGTACACTGTGTCATTGAATATAGAGATAATGCATGAATAGACCATAAGTGAATAAATAATATAACTGGTTCCACATTAAATAACAGATTGAATAGATATCTGAAAATATATAAGAAATCTTATATTGATATACAATCATTCATTCCAACCAATGATACATCTAATATTAATATTAGGGTTACGGTTTATCATGAAGATATGTTAGTTTTGCTACAAAAGTAATTATGGAAATCAAAAATAATGTGTTTGGAAAGAGTCAGTCACAATGCTGGCAATATGTAAACAAGGCCTCTGATCTTGAGCTGGGGCTTCACAGAGATGGCTACATTTCTAAGATAAAGAAGTTACCAACTGGGCTTCATGGTAACAGCTGGCAGAGAGAAAAAAAAAAGAGAAGAAAATAGCTCTGCCACATTCCCTGTGTCCTTAAAATGTTAACTTGCCCAGAACAGAGAAAAAAAAAACAGAAACAAAAACTGCTTTTTATGAACTTCTGCAGACTGTGAACTTCTGAGCCCCTCCCTTACATGTTGGGTACAAAATTCTGAAACAATTTAAACTTGGGGTGCAGGGGATTAAATGATTACAACAGAAGCAATGCCCTCTAAATCCGGTTGTAACCAAATAGGACTGTTTCCGTGTCTTCGGTGCTATCTTAGTTGCCTTACCTTGCCTTGTCCATCCCTTTTCTCATGAAAAGACCAGTCAAGAAACATGGAGGAATGCATGTGCTCTGAAGCAGGAAGTGATTGATAGTGAAACAAATGCCTATAAATTTTCTAACTTGTGGATGAAATATATATCTTATGATGTGCATTAATTGAAGAAATATTAATCTACTAGTGTTGAATAAAAATGAACGTCAAAATACACATCATGTCCGATTGGAATCTACTTGCATTGATGTTAAACTGGGTCAGGTACTGTAGAAATATTAGGATTTGTGTGCATCATTCACTGAAGTTACTTTTCAGTATAGGAAAGAAATATGTTTTTCAGGTGAATGAATATTTCTAAGAATAATCTTTGGAAAGTTGATTATAAATTTACGTATATGAATATGAATGAATTTGGTGAGTGTAAAATAAGACACATATTTCATATTTTGAAAAATCTGGAGAGTATATATATATATATATATATGTGTGTGTGTGTGTGTGTGTGTGTGTGTGTGTGTGTTTGACTAAAGTCACGGTGGCCTGGACACCCTTCTTGTGAACCAGGAGTGATCAAACAGGTCTGCCATTAATACTTTTCCACTTCTCCAATTTGAGGCATTCTGACTTTGGCATTTAGATTCTTTATGTAAAATGGAGTCAAGAAAAAACCGAAGCACCTATGGACTAGCCTCTGCATGGTTTTGAAGAATTCATTTGACCCAAAGGATCCCTATTCCCACTTGATGGAGGTCAAGAACCTTACAGAGAAAGGCGAGAGACTTCATCTACAATGACTGCAATTTTTGCCATTTTGATTTTGTATGCACACATGGGATCTTTCTTTACATCCACCAGGTGTTGGTAATCTAAGCCACAGCCTCACACAGGGCCAAGAGACTGATTAAGACACATCCCTTTCCAAAGCAGTTAAGCAAAGAGCCACAGGTGATGCCCACTCATTTCCATTTGAAAACTGGTTTCTTCAGGCTTCACAAATGTGTTTCGTGAGGCAAAACCCTTCCTGACATTCAGGGCAAAAGAACAATAGGTAAGCAAAAGGCCCATAGCAGGGTTTCTCCACTGAGACTTTACTGGTCACACTGATATCTGAGTTTTCTGAGATGCTCGCCATTCCCTTCAGCTATCCAGTACATGGCCATATCACAGAGCTTGGAGGTGGTAAATATCTTGAACACAAAACCATGAGCCTATTCTTGAGTGTAGCCAGAATTCAGGAAGAAAACAGGAACTAAGGAAGTTTGTAGGTGTTGCCCTTCGATAATGCAAGCCACAGTCCATTCATAAATTGGGCAGGATTGATGCTGGGAAGCTTTCTACTAGACAGGACCCATACATTGATGCATTCTCTTTTCTAATGTCTGCAACAACAGACACATTGGGATACACAGACATGGAAACACTTGCCTTGTCCAATCACTTACTAGAAACGGTTCACTCCAAACCAAACAAACCACCTTTCTTACCTTTTCTCAGAACATGAGATAAAACCACAAACACACAACAAAAACCACAAAGGCATCGCCTTCCCCCAAGTAGGTCTGTGACTATTCGGAGTGTACTCTCACTGGTGAGCCTTACTATGTACCTCCAAAATGGCCTGTCCTGTCTCAGATCTGGTCTCTTTGGCCAACTCTGTGAAATTGTCAGGAGCCCGTGGTAAGCCACTACTTGCTTTCTCTGGAAAGGCCAGTCTTCAAAGCTTTCCTGGCATTTGGCCATTTTCACATCAATAGATACCAAGAAAGACTGACTCTGTCCTAGGAATATCCAAACAAGTGAGCCCACTGGGACTGGGACTAGGACTGGCTCTGGGTGCCTGGATTCCTGGATCACAAGTTCAGAGAGTTCCATCACCAAGGAATAGAGATGAGGTCACTTCCTTCAGGAACTGAATGAGGTCACTGCCTTTGCAACCACTTTTTCCTAACAGTTGCTTTCAAGGGTCCCATGAGATAGATGCTGTCCCTATTTCCCGTGACACTCTCACCAGTTAGAATAGTATATCACCCATAGGCACCCGTGAACAGCTCTCCACACAGGCCTGGATTGGTCCATCTTCTGTACATTAGGAACAGAGACACTGAGTCAGAAACAACCCCTCTCCAGACAGGGTTGTTTTCCATGGAAGATGACTTTTGCTCTCTCAGGTCCTTAATAACTGCCTACATCTTCTCCAGGGATTATTTCTGCATGGACCTTTGAGGTTTTCAGCAGGTGATATATCCCCTACATTCCTATATTGTAAGACCAAGACTTTCCCTGCTCTTTTATAAAGTTAGAATGAGGGAATAGTATATGGTTTGGGTTAATTACTTGTTCGATTTGGGTTAGGAATCATTTTGCTGGATGAATAATGGTATTGGAAATCTGCAATATTTATAAAAATATAGAGGTGAAATATATGTATGAAAACAGAAATCTAAGTAATATTTGAAGCCCAGAAAGGGATTGGGCCCTTGATTGGGAGACTTAGCTTTGAATTATGTCCTGCACAGATGTCTCAGATAAATCAATACACAATGGCATCGGACCTTGTACCTTGAATGATTGAATGTTGAAGAGAACATCCATTCAAAAAAGGATAGTCAGTAGGATTTGGGAGATAGTCGGTAGATTCAGAAAGAAGAGTGAGTATTGACTAGATTTATAAGTCCTACCCTGTATAATGCAAAAGGCAAGTCCAGCAATACATTATGCCTCGTCTAAACTGCTTGTATTTCTATTCGGTTTGGGTTATTTTTCTCCATCATATTAGAATTAGTAGTCAGAGTCTACTAGGGTATGGGTTAGTGTCAGGCATTCAGCATTTTGAATGGAAAATAGGAAAATGAATCCAATGTGTATGTAAATATGTGCTTCACAAAAATCTTCGCACTCTAATCCAGAACAATGCCTTGACTTTACCTTCACCCCAAGTAAAACACAATTAGAGTGGAAGAGTTAGAAAATCTGTGAATACATATCTGGAATGTAATATGCTCAAGAGTTCACAACCTTGAAGGTGGCAGAGGAGTTTCCAAAAGTAAGGGACAGGTAAATACTCCACAAAAATGGAGCTCTGCTGGACTAAAGACTTCTGGTGAAACTGCCTCTGAGTTTGGGCACTTGAAATATTTGTTGTTGTCAGGAGTTTTAGCTTTTTTTGTAGAGAGACAATCAAAGCTAGGCATGTATCTAAGTGACCTGGAGGACATGGTTTCTTATTTTCTAATGAACATGAGGCAGCAGTGCTGAATTCTCTCTTTGTAGGTAAACTGTGGCCTCTGGGGGGAAAATCTTTCCGTGTGGACTGTAAAGCCATCCGGCAATCCTCCATTTGTCGATGTGTTTCTTGCTGCTGCAATGTGAGTTTGGTATTTGCTTCACAAAATACAAGGAGTTCAACTGGGACACAGTGCTAAAGGGAGTTCTGTCACGTGTGGTGTGTCAGGGTCTGCAGGATAATGCACCAACCAGGCTTCAATCCCATCCTTGACCATACCAATCTGATTCTGAACATTGCCCTGAAAACTCTCCATATAACAAGATGCCTTTACATAGAAGGGTCTGCTGGGTGCACCATGTCAGTCACAAGCCATTTGGAAGCCAATGGCAGATCCACATGGCCCCACCACAGATATTTTATCACACACCTGCACACGACTTTTCTAGGCCCACTTCACATCAGGCTCCAACTTACTGGCATCTCTGTTCTACACCATTTTCATGGTCATGGGAATTTCAAAAATTTCATGGTACTTATCTAGCCATTTTTCAAGAATGATGTTGGAGGCACTGTGTGTTTAACTTCATTCAGGAACAATTAAATGGTGAGGAAGCTCATTTCAATGAAATCTCTGGAGAAATCTCACAGGCAAGGCTTCCAAAGAGTGGCCAAAATTTCACAGGAAGCCAGGGCTATTGCTGTCTACAATGTGAGGTCCATTTGTGTTTTGACTCTCAAATATGGCTGCCATGTCTTTCAGAATAAAACCATGTGATATCCTGGCTGAGATTCCCAGTGCTCTGTGGAAAGCAAACCTGGGCCTAGATCTCGGTTTCCAAGGGCGACTCTCATGCGTGACCAACTGAAATCCCAACACTGTCCAAGACAGTGTCCAAAATAAGCTCTCTTGACCCTCATTGCCTAAAGTCATGGTGGCCTGGACACCCTTCCTGTGAACCAGGTGTGATCAAATAGGCCTGCCCTTAATACACCTCTGCTTCTCCAATTTGAGGCCTACTGACTGTCAGGTATAGATATTTTTATGTGAATTGGAGTCATGAGAAAACCAAAGAACCTATGTGCTAGACTCTCCAGGGCTTTGAAGAACTCATTTGACACAAAGGATCCGTATTCTCACTTGATGGAGGTCAGTAGCCTTACAGAGGAAGGCAAGAGACTTCATCCACAGGGACTGCTCATTTGGCCATTTTGGGTATGGATTCACACACGGAATGATCCATCAGGTGATGAGAATCTAAGCCACAGCCTCACACAGGTCCAAGAGGCTGATTCAGACAGATTATCAGGATCAATCACCTGTTTTTTTCCTCTGTCTAACTAGCTAGAGAGACCTTCTCTTTTAATTGAATTTTTATCTCTGTCTGACTAGCTTGAGAGACCTTCTCTTTTACTTGAATATTTCTACTATAACTATAATACAACCCAAGAAGACATGGCCAAACAAAACTGAACCAGAATGAAACAAAAGTGGAACAACAGAAAATCATTATAATAGCTTTTCTATCCTCCTGAAATGTCCATCTCTTTTTTCTCTCAATCAGTTCCTCAGATGTGAGTGGTTTTTCTTCCATCTTACCCATCTCCAGGGACAGGCAACTTAAAACAAAAGTGAAGCAAAACAAAAGAGGAATTTTAAAATGGCTTCCCATCCTCTCGCCCTGCCTTCAGAGGTGAGCAGTTTACCTTATCACTTACCCTCACTCATTCCCCTTGCGGCCCTCCAAATGCCACAGTCTGGCTGGGCAAAATTCAGGAGCCACTTGACAAAAGAAACGAACTTTATTTTAAGAACCACACATGCCAAACAAAACAGCTCCTGAGGAAAACCTTCAGAACCCAACTGCCATCACCGGCTTCCCACAAGCCAGCAGTGACCTACCTCACTTACTTGGTGATGGAACTCTCTGAACTGGAAGCCCGGGACACAGAGCCAGTCCCAGTCTCAGTTCCAGTGGGCTCATTGTTTGGATTTACTAAGGACAGTGTCAGTCTTTCTTGGTACATACTGATGTGAGGATGGCCAATTTCCAGGAGAGCTCTGAAGTGGAGCCTTTCCTGAGAAAGCAGGAAATAGCTGGCTCCTGAAAACTTCACAGAGTTGGCCAAGGAGACCAGATCTGAGACAGTACCGGCCATTTCGTGGGAAAATATTATGGCGCACCAGTCAGAGGAAACTCTGGATAGTCACAGACCTACTTTGGGGAAGGAGGTGACTTGTGGGTATGGGTGTGAGTTTGTAGTTTTGTATCATGTTCTGACAATAGGTAGAAAAAGCAGAATGTTTGGTTTGGGGTGAACTGTGTCTAGTAAGTCCTTTGGCAAGGCAACTGTTTCTATGTCTGTGTATCTCTCTGTGTCCGTGCTTGTAGACCATAGAAGGTGAATTAAAAATTATAGCCAGTTCTCCAAAGGGTATATCTGTAATTTCACCAAGAGACAGAATAGCACAGTTACTAATAATACCAAGCCTACATGATAAATTTTTCAGTCATGCTGTAGAAAGAGGTTCCAAGGGATTAGGCTCCACACGTGTAGATTGGGCTATGTTTCTTTAAATTTAGATTCTCGCCCCATGCTAAAACTAAATATTCAAGGACATGAATTTAATGGGCTATTGGATACAGATGCAGAACTTAGCATCATCTCTCATCAAGAACTTAGCATCATCTCTCGTCAAAACATTGGCCATTGCAACAATACACTCAAATGCTTCAAGGCCTAGGATTGGTGACTAATCCCCATAGAAGAGCAATGGTATTAGATTGGAAGGATCCTGAAGGATGTGAAGGAACTAAACAGCCATATGTATGGATCATCTTCCCATAAATTTATTGGGATGAGATGTCCTAGATCGATTAGGTTTGACATTAACAAATAACATCAATCAAAATGTACCCACAATTATGGTTAGACAAGGTTTTAGGAAAGGAAAAAGATTAGAAAAACAAGAACAAGGTATAGCAGCCCCAATACAAATAGATCAAAGAACAGACAGACATGGGTTGGATTTTAAGAAAGGGCCACTAAGACAATAAAAACTACTTGGAAATCAGAAATACCAGTATGGGTTCCTCAGTGGCCCCTGACTAAAGAAAAGGTACAAGCAACCCATGACCTGGTAAAACAACAATTAGCGGAAGGACATATACAACCGTCTGTATCTCCCCATAATACTCCCATTTTCGTCATCAAAAAGAAATCTGGTAAATGGAGATTATTGCAAGATTTAAGAGCCATTAATAATGAGACGGTTATTATGCGACCTGCTCATTTGGGAATTCCTCAATGTTCTGCTTTGCCAAAAACCTGGTATGTTTTAATTATAGATATTAAAGATTATTTTTATTCAATTGCAATTCATCCTGAGGATAGTCCATGGTTTGCATTTACTATCCCTGCACTGAATCATGAAGGTCCTGATCAGAGATCCAAATGGAAAGTACTCCCTCAAGGGATGGCTAACAGTCCAACTATGTGTCAAATTTATGTTAACAAATTAATCCAGCCACTTAGAAATCAAAATCCTGAACTACAAATATTTCACTATATGGATGGTGTATTATTAGCACAGAAAGCTAAAAATGCATTGCTAGAATGTTATGCCACACTTACAAACTTATTAAAAAATTATAAACTAGAGATAGCAATAGATAAAGTACAATTAAATTTTTCAATTAATTATTTAGAAGTTCTTTTATCCTCAATCATGGTCCATCCACCAAAAATTCAAATACGAATAGATCAACTCAAATCACTTAATGACTTTCAAAAGTTATTAGGAGACATAAATTGGATAAGGCCTTATCTAGGTATACCAACAGGAGAGTTTGAACCTTTATTTGATATCCTAAAAGGTCTATCAGATCCAAATGCACCCCGAGTGTTAACACCTGAAGCAAGAAAGGCATTAAAAATCATTGAAAAATATATGGAAAATATTCATTTGGATAGAATTGATTTAAGAATGCCTTTATTATTTATTGTACTACCACCAAAAAAATATTCCTACAGAAGTATTTTTGGCAAGAAGGTCCATTATTATGAATACATTTATCTTGTTCTCCTAACACTATTCTTACTAGGTATACTGAGGCTTTAGGACAATTAATACTCAAAGGAATAAAAGCAGCAAAGGGACTGATTGGAATGTCTTCCAATAAAATTATTGCTCCATATACTATGAATCAAATTGATGAGTTAGATAATTAGTTAAAAACTTGGGCAATAATCATGTGCAAATCTAATGTTTCATTTGATAACCACTTACCATCTAATCCTTTATTGTCTTTTTGGTCATCACATCATGTAATTTTTCCAAAAATGAGAAGAAAAACCCCTATTATAAATGCTACAAATATATTCACTGATGGGTCAAATAATGGTACAGCAGTAATAGTTACACCTGATCAAACTTTTACATTTTTAGTACGAAAACAATTAGCTCAAAATGTAGAGCTTAATGCAGTATTACAAGCTTTTGTGATGCTTAAAGCATCTGTAATTAATTTATTTTCCGATAATCAGTATATAGTTATTGCTATAGTATCACTTGAAGGTGGAAGGATTTCCCCTTCCTCTACTCTTTTCTCTTTGCTTTCCACTATACAAAGTCTAATCTGGGACAGGAAAGATCCGTTCTTTATAGGACATTTCAGGACACATACAGGAATGCCTGGAGCCCTTAGTTTGGGCAATTATTTAGTAGATAAAACAACACATGACATACATACGTATTTTCTCTACACTAGAAGAAGCTATAAATTTTTATAAAAAGTTCCATGTCAATGCTAATACTTTACAAAAGCATTTCAAAACAACTAAGGAACAAGCTAGACAAATAATAAAACAATGTCAAAATTGTGTGACCTTTTTACCACAAGTTAATCTTGGAGTCAATCCTAGAGGATTGATACCTAACCATATTTGGCAGATGAACGTCACAAACTTGCCAGAATTTGGAAACTTAAAATATTTGCATGTTACAGTTGATACTTCTTCTGGATTTTTGATGGTCTCCCTTCTTGCTGGAGAAAAAAACTAAAGATGTTATAGCTCATTGCTTACAAAATTTTGCCACTGTGGGCGTTCCAAAAGAGTTAAAAACAGATAATGCCCCTGGTTATATTTCTACCTCTTTTAAACAATTTTGCTCATCATTTGGCATTACTCATATAACAGGAATCCCATACAATCCACAGGGACAAGGTATAGTTGAAAGATCACATCAAACTATTAAAACATACATATTAAAGCAAAAAGAAGGAATTGGGAAGGGGTAGATATTCCCCAAAGATAAACTTAAAATAACCCTTTTACTCTAATCTTTTTAAATTTGGGTTCATCAGGGCTTAGTGCTGCAGAAAGGCATATATGTCCAAATAATGTACATAAGCCCAAGGTACTTTGGAAGGATATTCTAACAGAACAATGGAAAGGTCCTGACCCAGTAATTGTCTGGAGTCCGGGGTCTGTTTTTGTGTTTCTACAGGGAGAAGAGTAGCCAATTTGGATTCCAGAGAGATTAACTAAAGAGATTTCTACAGACCAAAAATAAGATGATTTGGCTCAAATCAATAAGAGCTGATATCCAGAACTCCAGTTTGGCTGTTCTTACATCTGTGACAGAACCAGAATGTTTTTTTCAACATCTATTTTATTATTGCCATTTCTCATATCATGAAGTTTTATTTTGTTTTTTTTTAGCTCATACAGACCTAGGTTAATGTTTTGCTGATCAGTTCTATTTTTGGACAATAGAGTTTTTAGACATTGCAATGGAGATTTCACCTGTAAAAAGTCATAAGGCCTTTAATATTATGTCATGTGTTGTATGTATTATATTATGTGTGCACACTTGTGTTTTGTGTTATATGTTTGATTTCAGCATCTTTTCTGTGTTGACTATATTCTTTTCAAGTTGATATACTTTGTCTTCATTATCTGATGTTCTGACTTCTACTTGATCTAGTCTGTTTGTAATATTCTCATTAGCACTTTTAATCTGATTTACGGTTTCTTGCATTTCTATGATTACAACTTGATTATTTTTAACACCTCTATCTCCTGATAAAGCTCATTCTTTGTGGATTTAATTTGTGTGGTTAGTTCCTTTTCAAAATATACTTTCAATGCTTGGATTTGCTGTCTCATGTCTTCTCTAATATTCCGTTCCATCTGAATTAGGAATGCCTTGATTTCTTTCCCTGTCCATATTTCTGATTCTTCTAGGTCCTCCTGTATATTTAGATTGTACTGCATTGTTCGTAACCCTTTTTTCCCTTGTTTTTTCATATTGTTCACGTTGCTTTCCAGCTCTGTTTGACTGCTTTGTAACTGCTTTCTCCTATACATTTGTTTTGGCTTTGTATATCTCTGTTGTCTCTCTTTTGTGGTGGGAGATTATGCCTAGAAATTTTGGGCTTTGTTGTACTTTAAAGCTGATTCATTCAATTCATATAAGGCTTCTAGGTTCTGTATGCATATAATGATTTGCTGTTTGTTCTTAGGACTATATGTTTAGGTTGGGTGCTCTGGTGGTACAATGGTTAGTATGACTTGGCTACTTTAGAAGATTGCTCCACTGAAGGTGGATACTACCAGGCAATTGGATCAGGGTGTTGGTAGTAGCTAGGTATTTAGGAGTCTTATAGACAGGCTCGAGACATTCACCTATTTGCATTTAGACAATTACACACAATGGAAGATGTAATGCTTGGGATGAGAGTTGGGTGGTAGGAGAATGAAGGTGCTCTTAAAAAGAAAAAATGATAGAGGGAGAGATAGATTAGAGGGGAATGAAAAGAACAATAAAACTTGAAATGGGATAGAAAGAGAGAAGGAAAAGGGGGGAAAGGAACAGGGAGAGAAGAAGGAGAGAAAAAAATATCAACAACAGCAACAACAACAACAACAAAAAAATTAAAGTCTTAGAGATCCACCTTCTTCTCTTCCAGTAGGCAGAGCTGTGCCTTCCAAGCGGAGTGTCTGCTCTCTACCTGCCGAGAGCTATCCCTGTACTGCGTCTTCTGGTGGTTTCTCAGACTTGTCAGTCCAGAGCCATTTCACTTCTCCAGCTCTTAACCCCCTTCCTCCTGTCAGCCTGCCAGACAGGTCCTGTTTCCCAGAAGTGATTCTACAGAGATCTAGTTACACTTGCAGCCCCACCGAGTGTCCCTTTTAAGCCCCAGTGCTGTGGTAAACTGGCGGCTAAGACCTTAGGGGTCACCGCTGGTGATATGGGGGCCTTGGGGTCTGGGCTCCCCTCTGCTTCCCTACGGACATGACCCCTGAGAAGTCAATGAAGTTTCCTGGCTGCTTGTATCAGTATGGGGAGTCACGCACCTGCTAAAGTGGATTCTGCTGGGAAGGAATTTCGCCAGCCGAACTCCGATGACGTCAACTCTCTGCTATGGGGGTCCCCAGGCTTCTTGCCGGATTGACCGAGGGGAGGGGTGGGACTGGCCCGGCCCGGTTCGCCTCAGCTCCTGGCGCGTGGAGGCTTGGCTAAAGACTTCTTCCTGCCAAGCTGTGTCTCAGCGTCTAGCAGGACCCAGTCACTTTGGCTGCGGGCGGGTGGATGGATCTGCAGCTGTGCCCGCGGTGCGCGGACTGTGGCTGGTGAATCTCGAACTCCGCGTCTAGTGGCAGGGTCCCGCTCGTCCGGGTCACACAGACGCTTCAAAAAAATTCTAGTAGCTCCCGGGCGGTCTCCCTTCAGTGGAATTTTGCTAACAGAATCTCCGTTGGTAGAATCCAAGAGTTATCCTTGCGACTTTATGACCCCATCACTGTGAGTGCATTAAAAGCGCAGCCTCTCTGCCCGCCGCCATGTTGGATCCACCTTTTCTTTGCATTATATTTAATAATTCTCTTCGAGACAATGTAAATTGTTAAGAAAATTGTTTTCTTTTAGTGCCTTTTGGAATGTTACATAATTCTTTCTTTAGGCATTGTTGCCAGAATTTCTAACTTCATCCCAGTGCATGTGAAGACAAAGATAAAACCAATCTACAGCTTCTGCAATAGCCATCACTGAACTGCTTGCAGAACTTGCCTGGACTATGTATCACTTGTATGCATTGTGAACTCACCTGCATGCATTGTGAACTATCTGTTGGTGCAGTGACTTGTGGTAGTGTTGGGGTATTTCTCTGATGATGTCATCGGTGGTACAATTTTTTCAAAAAGAGCCATCAATTGCCTTGGTGTATCTTCCTCCGTTCTGCTTGTCATGGTCGTTCAGCTAAAATTTGGGTGCCAACAGAGATGAGGCAAAGAACCTCACCTGCCCCTGGTACAAAGACCTCTCCACAGGTGTGGATGTATACTGGACCTGCAGTCAGTGATGGGTAAGATCCAATTACAATGGTACCAATCTAAGACAGGAGGCTGACACCTTGAGGTCAGCTCATTTGATAATGGGTAAGGACCATATGTACTATTGGACAACCTAAGGCAGGCACGGTCCCTAAGCCACATGCTTGTTGTTTAAACAGAGAGGGTTAGATGTTGAGAGCCACAGCCCAAGGGGCCAAAGCAAACTTTCAGACTGCCAGCTGATGGTTGGCTCACAGCGGCCTCAGCAACATCTAGCTGATTGGCTCCTCTGCGGTGATGCCCATTGGGCTGTTTCCCCACCCTTTCAAATTATGGAGCTGCTTCTTGGGGGACTTTTTTGGCTCTGCTCAAACAACCCAGCCAATCGACCTCAAGAGCAGGAGGAGTGAGGAGGTTGAGAGCTTGTGGGAAGCCGGTGGTGGCAGTTGTGCTCTGAGTGTTTTTCCGGAGGAGCTATTTTTTGGCGTGTGTGGTTCTAAAAATAAAGTTAGCTTTTGACAAGTGGCTCCTGAATTGTGCCCAGCCAGACTGTGGCAATCCTAAATTGATGGAGCAAAATAACCAAAACAGAATAGAAATACAAGCAGTTCAGAGGAGGCATGGTGTATACCTGGACTTACCTTTTGTATGATAAAGGGTAGGTGTTATAAATCAAGTCAATATTAAATTGAAGTAGTTCTCCGTGTGTTTTAAAGATAACAAATACGTGAATTCCTGTCGCCCTTTATCTGTATCCTATTCAGCACATGTATTTTTGTATGCACATATAGAATCCTACCTGGTAACACATGTACACTTTTATGAGGTGGCAGACTTGGCAGATACAAATTGTCAAAAGAGATCACTCCTCCTGAACGTTGTTGGAACTGAAAATTAAAAGTATGGGTGAGCTTCCTAGTTGAAAAAGATAATACATAAATCCATGTTCAGTAAAATGAATATTTTTGGATCGGTGAATGATATATATTCCATGATAAATTTCGATTCGCATATATATTGCTACCTTTTAATGTCTGTGCGTGTGCGTGTGTGTGTGTGTGTGTGTGTATACACACACACTCTCCAGATTTTTCAGAATATAAAATATATGTGTCTTATTATACAATCCCTAAATGCATTCATATTCATGTATGTGGATTTATAATCAAATGTTCACAAAATTATTCTCAGAAATATTCATCCACCTCAAATACATATTGTTTCCTAGTACTGAAATCTAAATTCAGTGAATGGTGCATAGAAGTCCTAATTTTTCTACAGTAACTGACCCACTTTAACATCAATGCAAGTAGATTACTATGGTACATGATGTGTATTATGATGTTCATTTTTATTCAACAATGTTACATGACTATTTCTTCAGTTTATGCACATCATAGGATAAATATTTCATTCACAAGTTTGCAAATTTATAGGCATTTGTTTCACTTTCTATCACTTCCTGCTTCAGTACACATATATTCCTCCATGTTTTTTGACTGGTCTTTTCATGAGAATACTTTTCATTTTAGATTTCAATAATCATGTTGAAGCAAACCTCACACACTCTTCATGACAAATCATAACCCTAATATACCATTAGATCTATAAATGGTTGTAATGAATGTATGTATATCAATATAAGATTTCCTGTATATTTTAAGATATCAATTCAATCCATAATTTAAAGTTGGAACCAGTTATATTATTTATTCACAGTATTGTCTATTCATTCATTTTATCAATATTTGTAGACACAGTGTAGACCTATTTGTACACCCAATACTAATTTATACATCTTCAAAATATTGACCACATAATTGGTGGAAGAAATACTCATGTCACCTGATCTACATATACACTTTATCACAGTAATATTCTGGACACAAAATGCAAAGTTCACACTTATGATTGTACCAAAGCCTAAATGGAAAGTGAGCATGGATTACTAAAAACATCCAAGTCCAGATTGCCTAATGCTCTCAAATGTCAATCCTATTGTTGCTAAATATTTGTTTCTTTCTAAGATTGTATATTCAACATCTACCATGCTGAAAATGTCTAATCCTATCACTCAATTTATACTTTGCTTGATTTCTTCCTGTCTCTATTGATATCTGCTTCCCTATATATTTTCCCCAGTTAATCATTGTAACTGACTCATCACATGTGCTGACATTTACATTCATTCTCTACCAGAAACCCTATTGCTAAAGAACTTTTGGAGCAAATCCTATACTCACTCTTCTTCCTAAACCTACTGACTATCTTTCCAATCCTACCAACTACCCTTCTTAAGTGGATGTTTTCTTCTACATTTGATAATCCAATTTACAAGGTCCTATGCCATTTTTTATCAATTTATCTGAGACATCTGTGCAGAAGGTATTTCAAAGCTAAGTATCCCAATCATGGACCCAATGCTCTTCTGGGCTTCAAATCTTACCTAGACTTCTGTATTCATACTTACATTTCACCTATATATTCTTGTAAATATCACAAGTTCCCATTGCCATTATTCATTATGCAGAATGATTCCTAACCCAAATCAAACCTGTTATTACCCTAACCATACACTGTTCCCTCAATCTAACTTTACAGAAAAGCAGGGACAGAGTTGGTCTTACAATCAGGAGTGTAGGGGATCTTCCACCTGCTGAGAACCTCAAAGGTCAATACAGAAATAATCCATGGAGAAGATGTAGGCAGCAATGAAGGACCTGAGGGAGGAAAAGTCAACTTCCATCGTAAACAACCTGGTCAGGGTGAAGGGATGTGTCTGAATCAGCCTCTCTCTTCTTAATGTAGAGAAGATGGACCAAACCAAGCCTGTGTGGAGAGCTGTTCCCAGGTGCCTAAGGTTGATATATCATTCTAACTTGTGAAAATGTCACAGGAAGTAGGTGCACCCTCCATCTCATGGGACCCTTGGAAGCAACTGTTAGGACAAAGTGTTTGCCAACGCAGTGACTTCATTCACTTCCTGAAGGAAGTTACCTCACATAAATTCCTTGGTAATGGAACTCTCTAAACTTGGGATTCAGGAAGCCAGGAGACCACAGCCAGTTCCAGTCCCAGTTCCAGTGGTCTCACTTGTTTGGGTAAACCAAGGACAGAGTCAGTCTTTCTTGGTTCCTAGTTATGTGAGGATGGCCAAATGCCAGGAAAGCTAAGAAGAGGGGCCTTTCCTGAGAAAGCAGGTAGTGGATCACCAGTGACTTCTGACAACTTCACAGAGTTGGCCAAGGAGACCAGAACTGAGACAGCACAGTGCATTTCGTGGAAATATAGTATATCCCACCCATCATAGGACACTCCGGATAGTCACAGACCTACTTTGGGGAAGGTGCTGCCTTTTTGAGTGTGGGTGTGAGTTTGAGAATATGTAGGAAAGGCGACTTGATTGTTTTGGAGAGGACTTTATCTAGTATGTCCTCTGACAAGGTGAGTGTTTCTATTACTGTGTATCCCACTCTGTTTTTGGTCTTGGTATTAGAAAAAGAATGCATCATGGATGTGTTCTGTCTAGTAGAAAGCTTCCCAGCATTCATACTGCCAATTTATGAATGGATTGCGGCTAGCCTTATCAATGGGCAAAACCTACTATCTTTCTAAGTTACTGTTTTCTTCCTGAATTCTGGACACTCTCCAGAATAGGCTCACAGTTTTGTGTCCAAGCTATGTGGCACCTCCAAGCTCTGTCACATGGCCATGTACTGGAGAGCTGAAGGGAAGGGGAGCATGTCAGAAAACTCAGATATCATTGTGACCAGGAAAGTCTCAGTGGAGAAACCCTGCTTTGGGTCATTTGCTTACCTATTTTTCTGTTGCCCTAAATGTAAGGAAAGTCATTGGCTCAGGCCACCTTTTTGTGAAGCCTGAAGAAAACAGTATTCAAATGGAAATGAGTGGGCATCACCTGTGGCTCTTTGCTTAATTTCTTTGGAAATGGATGTGTCTGAATCAGCCTCTTGGCTCTCGGTGAAGCTGGGGCTTAGATTGTCAGCACCTGATGGATCTAAAGAAAGATCCCATGTGTGCATCCATAACCAAAATTCAAAAAGATCAGTCATTGTGGATGAAGTCTCTCACCTTCCTCTGTTAGGTTCCTGACCTCCATCAAGTGTGATTATGGACCCTTGGGTAAAATGATTTCTTCAAAGCCCTGCAGATGTGCTAGTGTTTTCTCATGACTACAAACCACATAAAGAATCTATACCTGACAGTCAGTAGGCCTCAAATAGTAGAAGCAGAGCAGTATTAATGGCAGGCCTATTTGATCACTCCTGGTTGACAGGAAGAGTGTCCAGGCCACACTTACTTTATGCAAATGAGGGACAAGGAAGCTTATATTGGACACTGTCTTGAGCTGCGCCACTTATGGAAACCTCTTGCCAGAAGTTATGATGAATGTCTATATGGAAGAAAATGAGGGCCATGTGGGAGTGTTTTGTTTATAATTGTGGTCATTTTTGTGGCAGTTGGAAGAGATGACTCGGTCCACCAGGGCTTCACTCTTGGGTGATTCCCCTTATAGACTGAGTTCTGGAACTGACCTCAGAGTAGTATTGCCATGAATTGAATTGGGATTTTAGGAGGCCACGCATGAGATTCACGCTTGGAATCTGAAATCTAGTCCCAGGTTGGTTTTCCACAGAGCACTGGGAATCTCAGCCAGGATATCACATGATTTTATTATGAAAAACATGGCAGCCATAGTTGAGAGTCAAAACACACATGGACCTCACATTGTACAGTTCAATGGGCCTGGCTTCATGTGACCTTTTGGCCACTCTTTGGGAAGCCTTTCCTGTCAGTGTTGTCCAGAGAATTCATTGAAATGAACTTCCTCACCATTTAGTGGTTCCTGAATGAATTGAAACCCACAGTGCCTCCAACTTCACCCTTGAAAAATGGCTAGATGAATACCATCAAATTTTTGAAATTCCCATGACCAGGTGGCACTGGAGAAACTTTGGATGTCCTGTTGCTGATCATGAGTATACAATACAGTGCCTTGATTGACTGGGTTTCATGAAAATGTTGAAGAACAGTGATGCCAGTAAGTTGGAGCCTCCTGAGTAGTGGGCCTAGAGTAGTGGTGTGCAGGTGTGTGATAAAACATCTGTGGTGGAGTCATGTGGACCTGCCATTGGCTTCCAAATAGCTTGTGACTGACATAGTGTAGCCAGCAAACCCTTATATGTAAATGCATCTTGTTATATGGAGAGTTTTCAGAACAATGTTCAGAATCAGGTTGCTATGGTCAAGGGGGCAAGCTATGTGGGATAGAGGCCTGGTTGGTGCATTCTCTTGCAGACCCTGACACACCACACATGACAGAACTCCCTCTAGCACTGTGTCCCAGTTGAAATCTTTGTATTTCACTAAGCAAATACCAAACTCCCAGTGCAGCAGCAAGAAACACCACGAAAATTGGAGGATGACCAAATGGTTTCAGAGTCCTCACAGGGAGACACATAGCCCCCAGTGGCCACAGTTTACCTACAAAGAGAGAATTCAGCACTGCTGTCTCATGTTCATTGGAAAATAAGAAACAAGATCCTTCAGGTCACATAGATGCAGATCCAGCTTTAATTGTCTCACCACAAATGAAGATTAAGCTCCTGACAACAACATATATTTCAAGTTCCCAACCTCAGAGGCAGTTTCTCAAGAAGTCTTTAGGCCAGCAAAGCTCCATTTTTGTGGAAAGTTTACCCTGTTCATTACTTTTGTAAACTCATCTACCACCTCCAAGTTTGTGAACAACTGAGCATATTGCATTCTATATATATATATATATATATATATATATATACAGATTTTCGAACTCTTCTCCTGTAATTGTGTCTTACTTGGGGCAAAGGTAATGTCAAGGCATTGTTCTGGATAAGAGTGGGAAGATTTTTCATAGCACATAATTACATACACATTGGATACCTTTTCCAATTTTCCATTCGAAATACTGAATCCCTGACACTAACCCATAGCCTACTAGACTCTGACTACTTATCCTAATATGATGGAGAATAATAATCCAAACAGAATAGAAATACAGGCAGTTCAGAGGAGGCATGGTGTATAGTTGAATTTGCCTTTTGCATTATGTAGTGTAGGAGTTATAAATCTAGTCAACTTTTGTTGAAATTGTTTTCCATGTGTTTTTAAAGTTAACAAATATGTGAATTCCTGTCTCCCTTTCTCTGTAGCCTATTTGCACATGTATTTTTATATGCACATATAGAATCCTACAAGGTACAACACGTACATTCTTGTGAAGTGGTTGACTTGGCAGATACACATTGTGAGAAGAGATCACTTCTCCTAAATGCTGTTGGAAGTTAAAATTCGAACTCTCTGTGAGCTTCCTAGTTTAACAACATTATACATAAATCCATGTTCAGTAAAATGAATATTTTTGAAACTGTGGATGATATATATTTCATGGTGAATTTCAATTGCCATATATATTGCTACTTTTTAAAGTCTGTGTGCATGTGTGTGTGTGTATATATATATATATATATATATATATATATATATATATATACAAACTTTCCAGATTTTTCAAAATATGAAATACATGTGTCTTATTATACATTTCCTAAATTCATTCATATTCATAAATGTGAATTTATAATCAACTTTTCACAAGATTATCGTCAGAAATATTCATCCACCTGAAATACGTATTTGTTTCCTAGTACTGAAAACTATCTTCAGTGAATGGTGCCTACAAATCCTAAAATTAATACAGTAACTGACCCAGGTTAACATCAATGCAAATTGATTCCTATGGGACATGATGTGTATTTTGACGTTCATTTTTATTCAAAACTTGTACATTACTATTTCTTCACTTTATGCACATAATAGGATATATATTTCATCCACAAGTTCGCGAATTTAGAGGCATTTGTTTCACTTTCAATCACTTCCTGCTTCAGAACACATGTATTTTTTCATGGTTCTTGACTGGTCTTTTCATGAGACTTCTTTCCAAACACATTATTTTTGATTTCCATAATCACTTTTGAAGCAAAACTCACACACTTTTCATGATAAACCATAACCTTAATTTTACCATTAGATGTATAACTAGTTGGAATGAATGTATGTATATCAATATAAGATTTCTTATATATTTTAAGATATGAATCCAATGCATTATATAAAGTGGAACCAGTTATATTATTTATTAACAGTATGGTCTATTCATGCATTAGCTCTATATTCATAGACACAAGGTACACGTCTTTGTATCCCCAATACTAACTTATTAATCTTCAAAATATTGCTCCCAGAAATGATGGAAAAATTACTCATGTCACCTGATCTACATATACATTTTATCACAGTAATATTCTGGACACAAAATGCAAGGTTCACACTTATTATTGTACCAAAGCCTAAATTGAAAATGAACATGGATTACTAAACACAGCCATGTCCAAGTTGCCTAATGCTCTCAAATATCAATCCAATTAGTGACTACATATTGGTTTCTCCTAAGATCATATATTCAAATTCAACCCTATTGAAAATGTCTAATCCTATCACCCACTTTATACTTTGCCTTATTTCGTAATATCTCTATTGATATCTGTTTTCCTACATATTTTCTCCGGTTCACTATTTTGACTGACTCTTCACATGGGCTAACATTTACATTCACACTCTAAACAAAACCCTTTTGATAAAGAATATTTTTTTTCCAAAACCTATACTCACTCTTCTTCCTAAACCTAACAACTATCTTCCTAATCCTACCGACTATCCCTTTTTGACTGAATGTTCTTTTCTACACCCAATCATCAAAGTAAACATTGGGCGAGCTTCGGAGGAAGAGACCACCAAAAGACTATCTCATGCAACAGCAAAGGGTTTATAGGGGGTCAGCATGCAGGGGGTCCGAGCTCACTTGAATAGAGCAGAGAGCCCTGAGAAGAGCTTAAGCAGAGCTTATATACTTTCTTTGGGGAGGGCAGGGAGCGAAGTTTATTGATGGGTGAGGGAGAGTGGGCGGTTTGCATTCAACCGGGTGAGGGAGTACATTCTGCAGTTTGGCATTTGGGGACAGGACATTCTGGGAACAAGATTAGCAAACAGTTCTCAAGATTTCAACAGTGTTTTGTTAAGCATACAGAAAAAAAAAGTGACAAGTAAATATTTTATTAATCTTTCATTCCCCACTTCTTCTTCTAGCTACTTTTAATCATAAAAGTGATCATTGGGGGGTGTCACATTCTATGTCTGCTAGTGGGGTATTACCATAAGTTTAACTTGTCCAATTTGAGCTTAGAGAAAAGAAATTACACGGTTGAGCAAACAGGGTTTTATAGTTAGCAATAATATGGAGATTATTATCGGACAGGCCAGGGTTGATAAAAAAAGTAGTCAAACAGGGGGACTAGGTGAACCAAGACTCAAACCACTTTTTTTGGTCCTCTCACTCTCTCATTGACGCTCTTCAAGGTGTCTTTTTAATTTAATCATTTTTTTTTTTTTACAACTACATTATGCTCGGAATAAACACAAAATTCTTCGCAGGAAGTGACAAATACCTATTTTATAAACCTTTCACTTCCGACTATCCCTTTTTGACTGGATGTTCTCTTCGACATTCAATCATCGAAGGTACAAGGTCCTATGCCATTGTATATTGATTAATCTGACACATCTGTGCACAACCTAATTCAAAGCTAAGTATTCCAATCAAGGGCCCAATGCTCTTTTGGGCTTCAAATCTTACCTAGATTTCTGTTTTCATACATATATTTCACCTATATATTCTCATACATATCGCAGGTTCCCAATACCATTATTCATCCAGCAGAATGATTCCTAACCCAAATCACACATGTTATTAACCCTAACCATACACTGTTCCCTCAATCTAACATTACAGAACAGCAGGGACAGAGTTGGTCTTACAATACAGGAATGTAGTGGATCCTCCACCTGCTGAAAACCTCAAAGGTCCATGCAGAAATGATCCCTGGAGAACATGTAGGCAACTATGAAGGACGTGAGAGAGCAAAAGTCATATTCCATGGAAAACAACCTGGTAAGGATGAAGGGTTGTGTCTCATTCACCCTCTCTCCTTAATGTAGAAAAGATGGACCAACCAAGGCCTTTGTGGAGAGCTGTTCCTGGGTTCCTATGGTTGGGATACCTATCTAACTTGTGAAAGTGTCAGAGGAAGTATGGAAGCAACTGTTCGGAAAAAGTGGTTGCTAAGGCAGTCACCACATTCAGTTCCTGAAGGAAGTGACCTCACCTCCCTTCCTTGGTGATGGAACTCTGTGAACTTGGGATCCAGGAAGTCAGGCATCCAGAACCAGTCCAATTCCCAGTACAGTGGGATCACTTGTTTAAATTTACCAAGGAAAGAGTCAGTCTTTCTTGGTACCTACAGATGTGAGGATGGCCAAATGCCAGGAAAGTTTGAAGACTGGCCTTTCCAGAGAAAGCAAGAAGTGGCTCACCGCGGGCTCCTGATATTTCACAGAGTTGGCCAAGGAGACCAGATCTGAGAAAGGACAGGACATTTCTGGGGAACATAGTATAGCCCACCATTCAGAGGACACTCTGGATAGTCACAGACTTAGTTTGGGGAAGGAGGTGCCTTTTTCAGTGTGGGTGTGAGTTTGTGGTTTTGTCTTATATTCTGAGAATAGGTAGGGAAGGCGGCTTGCTTGGTTTGGAGTGGAATGTTTCTAGAAAGTCTTTTGACAAGGCGAGTGTTTCTATGTCTGTGTATCCAACTGTGTCCCTGGTTGTAGACATTAGAAAAGAGAATGAATCAATGGATGTGTCCTGTCTAGTAGAAAGCTTCCCAGCATTCATCCTACCCATTTTAGGAATGGATTGCAGGTTGCCTTATCGATGGACAACATGTACTGTCTTCCTAAGTTCCTGTTTTCTTCCTGAATTCTGGCCACTCTCCAGAATAGGCTCATGGTTTTGTGTCCAAAATATGTACCACCTCCGAACTCTGTGACATGGCCATGTAATCCATAGCTGAAGGGAATGGCAAGCATCTCAGAAAACTCAGATATCAGTGTGACCAGGAAAGTCTCAGTGGAGAAACCCTGCTTTGGCCCTTTTGCTTACCTATTGTTCTGTTGCCCTGAATGTCAGGAAGGTCTTTGCCTCAGGCCACCCTTTGTGAAGCCTGAAGAAAACAGTTTTAAAATGGAAATGAATGGGCATCACCTGTGGCTCTTTGCTTAATTACTTTGGAAAGGAATGTCTCTGAATCAGCCTCTTGGCCCTGTGTGAGGCTGTGGCTTAGATTATCAGCATCGGATGGATCTAAAGGAAGATCCAATGTGTGCATCCAAAACCAAAATGGCAAAAAAATCAGTCATTGTGGATGAAGTCTCTTGCCTTCCTCTGTTTGGTTCTTGACCTCCATCAAGAGAGTATTGGGATTTTCTGGGTCAAATGAGTTCTTCCAATCCCTGCAAAGGTGCTTGGGTTTAATAATGACTCCAAATCACATAAGGAATCTATACCTGACAGTCAGTAGGCCACAAATTGCAGAAACAGAGCAGTATTAATGGCAGAACTATGTGATCAATCCTGGTTCACAGGAAGGGTGTCCAGGCCACCCTGAATTTAGGCAAATGAGGGGAAGGGAGCTTATTATGGACACTCTATTGGGCTGTGCCATTTAAGGAAACCTCCAGCCAGAGGTTATGATGAGTGACTATATGGAAGTAGATGAGGGCCATGTGGGATTGTTTTGATTTTAATTGTGGTAACTTGTGTGGCTTTTGGATGAGATGACTGTGTTCACCTGGGCTTTAACACTGGCGTGATTCTCCTAAGAGACTGAGTTCTGTAACTGACTTCAGAGTAGTAATTGCTTTGGAAATGGATATGTTTTAATCAGCCTCTTGGCCCTGTTTGAGGCTATGGCTTAGATTATCAGCACCAGATGAATCTAAAGAAAGATCCCATGTGTGCATCCAAAACCAATATAGCCAAAATAGCAGTAATTGTCGATGAACTCTCTCGCCTTCCTCTGTAAGGTTCTGAAAGAATAAAAGAAATTGAAATTGAAATGTAAAGAACCAGGTTTTGTAAAGTTTCCAAGCTGCACTCAGCACCTGAAATTCCTGTGGCAGTTAAGACAATTCCCGGATTTGCACATTAGATGTGTGTTGAAATCTTCCCTGAGGACCTAGTTACTTAACAGCCCCTCCCCAGAAACCATGCAGCTCACCACGTATACATCACAGTGCATCCACCAATCAATTTAAATGTATACCCCTTCTTAGGGCTGACCAATCACCCCCTGCCCAACCTGTTCCCGCCAATGAATGTGCTAATCATGTTTTAGAGTTGTTATTTGATTTTCCCGTGGAATATGATGATTTGCTAAAGGAGGCTATGATGTGTGTAAAGTCCCTACCCTCTCTAAAGAATGTATATAAACTCCGCTCGAGTGGTTCTTAGGGCTCTTTGTTCTTTGCTCCTCTGAAGTGAGCCCTGAGCTCCAGCACGCTATACCCCCAATAAACCCTTTGGTGTTGCATGAGAAAGCCTATTGGTGGTCTTTTCCTCCGATGTTCGCCCCACCTTTTCATCTGGAGGCCCCAGGTGAGATATCCGGCGCAGCGGACGAAAGACCCTAAGGGACTCCTCTCAGGGTAAGAAAGGCGCCTCTTTCTGGTTTCGGGTTTCAGGTGAGGGCTTGGCAAAGTGGCTGTTGGTGAAGAGCATTAGCTCTCTCTGACGGTGGCTGGCAGACGTGTCACAGAGCTACTGGCCACGTCCCTGGGGGACACTCCAGAGGATGAGGGAAATCAAGGAATATTAGTTTCCTCAACTCGGTTATATTTTGCTTCAGGATTCGGTTTGCCAGCCCATCAGGTTTTGCTGGCTACACAGTTTTGTTCATTGTCCCGAACTCATGTTGAGTTTACTGTCTGTCTTTATTGTCTAACCCATCAGGTTTTGCCAGTTACTGAGTTCTAATATTTGTCTTGGACCCATGTTAAACGTTTACTGTTTGTCTTTGTCTGTGTTGCGTTTGTGTCTTCACTGTCTCTTTTTGAGTAACTCCCATTATGGGACAAAGCACTTTCATGCTTCTGTCGCTGACCCTTGATCATTGGACTGATGTCCGCTCAAGGGCCCAGAATCATTATTTTTCAGTTAAATGTCAGACCTGGCAGACTCTCTGTGCTTCAGAATGGCCCATCCTCAAAGTCAGGTGGCCCGCAGAAGGATCCTTCTACTTCCCTCTAATCCAAAAAGTCAGAGATATTGTCTTTCAGCCGGGACAACGTGGCCACCCAGATCAACAGCCATATACCCCTTCCCCAGGATCCTATCATTCAAACCTTCTGTTCCCTCCCCATCTTCCCCCCATTCTTCCTGAGTCACAAGACTGGACAATTCTCCCCCTCCTTATCCTCTACCCTCGCTCCCCAACCGCCAACACATTCCAGATGATTCTCCCACCACTGACTCAGCCTCTCCGCCACTAGAGGCAATTGGGCCAGACCCAAGCCCTCCAAGGGACTTCTCCGCAGCAGCAGCAGCCCCTTCTTTTCTGGTGGAAGCTGGGCCACCTGAAGAAACCCGCCAGCTACGGAAAATAGAAAACGCAGAAGCCACTGTGATGCTCCCTCTTCGTCCTTATGGGACCATGAACCGACAAAACTGGGACCCCAACACCTTTGAAGGTTGGTAGCATTTGTCCACTTATCACCGGGCTCTAATAGCGGGGCTCCGAGTGGCCGCCAGAGGGCCGACTAATTTGGCCATGGTAAGAGAGATAATCCAAGGTCCTAATGAGTCTCCCTCTATGATTCTGGAGAGAATGATGGAAGCAAATAGAAAATATACTCCTTTTGATCCTCAGGCAGAGGACAAAAAAACCTCTGTTGCAATGGCCTTTATCCAGCAGGCTGCCCTAGATATTAAGAGAAAATTACAACGTCTAGATGGATTACAAGATATGACCTTTAGAGATTTAGTCAGAGAAACTGAGAAAGTATATTATAAGAGAGAAACTGAGGAGGAATGGGAACAGATGAGAGAGAAGGAAAGGGAACAAAAGGAGGATGAAAGGAGCAAAAGGCAGACTAAATCATTGGCTAAGGTTTTGGTCAGAGCAGCAAATAGACCAGAAGTTAAAAAGCACGGAGACATGAAGGGATACATGAACCCATGCCAAAGGCTGCCCCTGGCCTCAGGTCAATGTGCCTACTGTAAAGAAAAAGAAAACTTGGACAAAGAGTGTCCCAAAAAGAGGCAGAGAAACCAGTATAGGACGAGACTTGAAGGATCCAGCCACTGCCTCACCCTGAAGTCATATGGTTTACGAACGAGAGCAGCTTCCTCCAAGATGGTACGTGGTGGGCTGGAGCAGCAGTAGTTAGCAAAACTAATGTCATCTGTTTCTCTGGTCTCACAGAAGAGACATCAGTCCAAAAGGCAGAACTGATTGCCCTTACAAAAGCATTGGTACTAGCAACAGGCAAAAGGGCCACCATATACACTGATAGCCGCTATGCATTTGCCACTGCAAATGTGCACGGGGCTATTTACCAGCAAAGGCAGCTATTAACCTCGGCTGGGAAAGAAATAAAGAAATAAAGAACAAAGATATGATCCTCCACCTTCTCTCAGCAGTGCAGGGCCCTACGGACCTAGGCATAGTACACTGTCCAGGGCACCAGAAGGGAAACGACCCCGTGGCGGTTGGAAACAGAAGGGCAGATGAGGAAGCTAATTGGCAGCCCTAAACGGAGTGCCTCTGTTCACTTTTTCCACACCGGGGGGAACAACAATCAGGAGACTTGGCCGCACCAGAACATTCAGGCAACTTATCATCTGAGGAGACAGATACAGAACTCTGGGAACCTACAGAGCCAAGTACACAATTTTCAAAAGCCCACCTTTATCTCAAAGACATACACCAGCTCACCCACTTAGACTCTAAGAAGTTATAGGCACTCTTAAAGGACCAAAGGAAGGAATTATTATTGACTGACTCACAGAGGAAAGAAATAACTGCGCAGGTGACTACAGCTTGTCAAGTTGGCCAATTAGTTAATACTTACCCATCGAAGCTTACTTCAGGGAAGCGCTTATGAGGAATCAGACCAGGACAATTCTGGGAAGTGAGCTTTACTGAAATAAAGCCAGCAAGGATTGGACTTAAATGTCTCCTAGTCTTTCTAGATACTTTTTCAGGATGGGTCGAAGCCTTCCCCATGAAGAAAGAAACGGCTCAGCTGGTGGTCAAAAAGATCCTAGAAGACATTTTCCAAGGTTCAGCCTGCCTAAGGTAATAGGGTCGGATAAGTGACCGGTATTCATGGCCCAGGTAAGACAGGGATTTGCCAGGACCCTGGGGATTAATTGGAAGTTACATTGTGCTTATAGACCCCAGAGCTCAGGACAGGTAGAAAGGATGAATAGAACCATCATAGAGACCTTAACGAAATAAAGCTTGGAGACTGGCATGAAAAATAGGACTCTGTTCCTAAGTTATGCACTGTTTTGTGCAAGAAATACGAAGTCTTCCTCTTTGTGTAACCTCACCCCTTATGAAATTCTCTATGGTGCCCCTCCTTCAGTAAGGGACCTAACCCCAACTAGGAGACTTAATGATTCCTTTCACACCCCCTTGCTTGACAGACTTAAAGCCCTTGAACAAAACCAGCACCCAGCGATAACTGTGGAAACAGCTGGCCTCTGCTAATCAGCCTGGAGATGAGGGAACCACACATCGATATCAAGTGGGAGAGTTCATCTACGTGAGATGGCATCAGGTGTCATCCCTGGAACCCCGCTGGAAAGGACCATACCAGGTGCTGCTTATAACACCCACAGTGGTGAAAGTGGATGAGATCACTTCATAGATCCATACCACCAATCTCATGCCTGCACCCTGAACAGACTCCGGCTGGAAACTGAAACAGACTGGTAACCATCTCAAGTTGCGTGTCCGTCGTGTGGGTAGGGCTATGGATTCTTCCCCTGACCATCAGCAGTTCTAATCCCCATCAGCCTGTTCAGCAACGATGGCAAGTTATAAATCCTACTGGGCAAGTAGGGTGGTGTATTTCACATACAGCCCCCTTATGGAATTGGTGGCCATCTCTCCCCCTGGACATTTGTCAGCTTCCCATAGGCCTCTCTGACTGGGATCTCCCTGACATAGAGGACCCCACACAGATCCCACTCAAATGCAAACCAGGGCAACATAGACCACTTTACCCCATGAATTATGGATGTCATCTCCCCAAGCTCATGTGTAAACTAGCCAGTCAAGACTATTATGTGTGCCCAGCAGATTTCCAAAGTCGCAAACAGGCCCAAACCTGTGGAGGACCCAGTAACTTTTATTTTAGATCTTGGGGTTGTGAACAAACGGAAGCTGCATGGTGGAACCCAAACTCCCCAGACAGCAAGATTTGGGTAGGATGAAATGACACCTGGATTGATCCCAAGAAATGTGCCGCTAGCCAAGTGGTGTCAAAAACTCGCTGTGAAAAGAATAGTCTATGTTACCCCCTCAATATAACTTTCACTTCCAAAGGAAGGGGCTACCTCAGAACAAAATGCCCTATGAGAAATAAGTGGGGAATGCAATTCTATATTTATGGCCCCGGTTATGACTTTGGTCTCTGGTTCACCCTCCAGCATAAAAAGAAAGAAAATCCCACAGCAATAGGGCCCAATCCCCTCAAGCCAGGAATTAAGCCTCCTAAACCTCCCATGCCTAGATCTACCAGAACCCCTCTACCATCTCATAATTCCCGGTTTCCGTCTTTGCCTATTTCCGCAGTCCAGAGTACAGCTGACTCCACCCCTGGGAACTAATTAAAGGAATGTTTATGGTACTGAACTCCACACAGTCAGAACTCATTGCTTTTCAGCCCAGGTATTTGACAGCTCTGTAAATTATTGTGTAATGGTGCAGATACTCCCCAGGGTGCTCTATCATGATGCAGAATCATTCGAAGGTCTACTTGGGGGACAAACAACCCAATTTCACAGGGAGCCATTGTCCCTTACTCTAGCCCTCCTATTGGGGATAGGAGGTCCTGCAGGATTGGGTATGGGAACAGCTGCTATGATCCGTGGGTCACAACAATTGGCCCAGTTAGAAACATCAATAGATCAAGACTTGAAGACGTTAGAAACCTCTATCACAGTGCTGCAGGAATCCTTAACCTCTCTCTCTCTCTGCATTTGTTTTACAGAACAGGGGAGGACTAGATTTCCTCTTCATGAGGGAGGGGGTCTCTGTGCGGCACTGAGAGAATACTGTTGTTTTTATGCTGACCCTACTGGAGTTGCAAATAATCCATGAGTAAATTAAGAAAATAACTTGAATAGCGCCAGAGAGAAAGGGAGATTCAACAAGGGTGGTTTGAGTCATGTTTTACCCAGTCCCCCTGGTTAACTACACTCCTATCAGACTTAGCTTGACCCCTGATCATCTTTAAGGTGTTGCTAACTGTGGGACCTTGTTTGCTTAACCGCATAGTTTCCTTATTCCAGGCTCAGATTGGGTAGGTAAAACTCATGCTAATCAGACAGAAATATGCTCCACTGGCAGAAATAGAATTTGAAACGCCAGAATAATTATGAAACATTACTTTTAAGATTAAAAGTAGTCAGAAAAAGGAGTGGGAAATGAAAGAATAAAATATATTGAAATTGAAATGTAAAGAACCAGGTTTTGTAAAGCTTTCAAGCTGCACTCAGAACCTGAAATTCCTGTGGCACTTAAGACAATTCCCAGATCTTCCTATTAGATGTGTGTTGAAATCTTCCCTGACCAGCTAGATACTTAATACCCCTTCCCAGAAACCATGCAGATCTGCACGTATACATCTCAGGGCTTCAACCAATCAGTTTAAATGTTAACCCCTTCTCAGGGCTGACCAATCACCCACTGCACGACCTGTTCCTGCCAATGAATGTGCTAATCATGTTTTAGAGTTGTTATTTGATTTTGCTGGGGTATAAGATAATTTTCTAAAAGAGGCTATGATGTATGTAAAAACCCTGCCCTCTCCATAGAATGTATATAAACTCTCCTCAAGTTGTTCTGGGGCTCTTTGTTCTTTGCTCCTCTGAAGTGAGCTCTGAGCCCCAGCATGCTGAACCCACAATAAACCCTTTTGCGGTGGCATGAGACAGTCTCTTGGTGGTCTTTTCTTAAGACGTTCGTCCGAACTTTTCAGTTCCTGACTTCCATCAAGTGAGAATAGGGATCCTTTGGGTCAAAAGAGTTCTTCAAAGCCCTACAGTGGATAGTCCATAGGGGCTTGGGTTTTGTCATGACTCCAAATCACAGAAAGAATCAATACCTGACAGTCAGTAGGCCTCAAATTGGAGAAGCAGGGCAGTATTAACAGCAGGGCTATTTGATCATTCCTGGTTCAAAGGAAGGGTGTACAGTCCACCCTGATGTTAGGCAAATGAGGGGCAAAAGAGCTTATTTTGGACACTGTCTTGGGCTGCACCCCTTATGGAAACTTTCAGCCAGAGGTTATGATGAGTGTCTATATGGAAGAATATGAGGCCCATGTTGGAGTGTTTTGATTTAATTGCGGTCATTTGTGTGGCGGTTGGAAGAGATGCCTGGGTCCTCTTGGGCCTGAACACTGGTGTGATTCCCCTTAGAGACTGAGTGCTGGAACGAACCTCAGAGAAGTGTTGCCATGAATTGTGTTGGGATTTTAGGAGGCCTCGCATGAGAATTGCCCTTGGAAAATGCGATCAGGGTCGCTTTCCACAGAGAGTGGAAATCTCAGCCAGGATATCACATGATTTTATTCTGAAAGACTTGGCAACCATAGTTGAGAGTCAAAACAAACAAGGACCTCACATTGTAGACCTCAATGGGCCTGGCTTCATGTGAACTTTTGGCCACTCTTTGGGAAGCCTTGCCTGTGAGAGTTCTCCAGATCTTTCATTGAAATGAGCTTTCTCACCATTTAATGGTTCCTAAATGAATTGAAACCCACAGTGCCTCCAACTTCATCCTTGAAAAATGGTTAGATAAATACCATGAAATGCTTAAAATTCCCAAGAGCAGGTGGCACTGGAGAACCTTTGGATGTCCTGTTTCTGATCATAAGTATACCTGAAGGTGCCTTGATTGACTGGGTTTCATGAAAATAATATAGAAAAGACATGCTAGTAAGTTGGAGGCTGCTGAGTAGTGGGCCTAGAGAAATTGTGGGCAGGTTGTGATAAAAAATCTGTGGTGTGGCCATGTGGATATGCCATTGGCTTCCAAATGGATTAAGACTGATATGGTGCAGCCAGCAGACCCTTCTATGTAAAGGCATCTTGTGATATTGAGGAGTTTCAGGGCAATGTTCAGAATCAGGTTACTATGCTCAAAGAGGCAAGCTTGTGGGATAGAAGCCTGGTTGGTGCATTTTCCTGCAGACCCTGACCCACCAAACGTGACAGAACTCCCTCCAGCACTGTGTCCCAGTTGAACTCCTTGATTCGTGAAGCAAATACCAAACTCCCAGAGAAGCAGCAAGAAACACCACGAAAGATGGAGTATGAACAAATGGGTTCACAGTGCACATGGGGAGACACTTAGCCCCCAGTGGCCACAGTTTACCTACAAAGAGAGGATTTAGCAATGCTTCCTCATGTTCATTTTAAAATATATAACCATGTCCTCCAGGTCCCATAGGTGCAGACCCAGCTTTGATGGAAGCTAAAGCTCCTGAGAACAACATATATTACATGTGCCCAACCTCAGAGGGAGTTTCTTAAGAAGACTTTAGGCCAGCAGAGTTCCATGTTTGTGTGTGGTGAGCCGCTTCTGCAGATTATGGTCGCCATTGCAGGATGGTGCTGGCTCCACTGTGGTCTGTAACAAACAACTCCTTGTTTGGGAGAGTTGGTGCATGGTTTTTCAGCACCCTGTGAGAAAGTTCCACGTGGAAGCTTTGCATTGGGGCTTGGGATGCTTTATTAAGGCTGGAAGGGGCATCCAACAAGGAAGAAGAAGAAATATCAAGGGCCTGAATAAACTGCTAAAAGAAGATTCCTGAGTTGCGTCTTCCTTGCGGGCAAGGGGTCGCGACAAGTGGTGCTGAAAACCCGGGAACCAGAACTTTCAGCAGTCAGGGGTGGTGCACCGGTTAGTCCCAGGTAAGTGGGACCCGCGGTCAAAGCGGAGGTTAGTCCCAGGTAAGTGGGACCCGCGGTCAAAGCGGGGATTAGTCCCAGGTAAGTGGGACCCGCTATCAAAGCGGCAGCTCCTCTGTAAAGCCAGAGAGAGCATTACATCTTATTGCAGCTGCACTGTGTACTTTCGCTCTTACTTTCACTTTTGTTTTTTGTGTGTCTTTTGTTGTGTCATGAGTGCCGTATCTTCAAGTCCGCTTCTCCTGGCCCTAGATAACCTGTTACGTTGCAAGGGCCTAGAAGTGAAACGTAGTACTTTACAGAGATTTTTACGGAAGACAGATATTGCTGCACCGCGGTTTGCGTTCTCGGGCAGCCTTACTATACCTAGCTGGGATAAGTTAGGCACAGATCTTGACTTTGCTTCTGAGCAGGGCATATTAGAGGGTGGGGTGATACCCCTTTGGAAGATGATCCGTAGTTGCCTCCCAGATGGCAGATGTCAGGAAGCACTTACTAAAGGGCAAGAAGTTTTTGAGCAACTACATGAGGAAAAGTCTGAAGGATCACATAGTGAAGTGGCAGAGAACATTGGGAGTAAGAGTAGTGAGAAGGCAAAAGAGCCTGAAACTAAAAATAGGAGAAGGCTCTACCCAGACTTGGCTGAATTAAAAACGCCTGAGAACACAAGCGGCTCAGAGAGTTCTGAGGACCTTGATATATTGTTACAACAACTACGAAAGATAAAAGTGAAGAAAAAGAAAAAAGGGATACAGGGCACGCAGGCCTACTGTAAAAAGGGGACGGGATCCAATATCGGTCAACAACACTCTGAGGAGGAGGAGGTAGAATATCTCAAAGAAGACATGGTGCCGGTTGCCCCACCCCCGTATGTGGGGGGGAGCCAAAATTCCGGGAGATATTTTCATGCGCAAGTTTGGAGGACAGTTAATACAGATATGGGACTTGCATACCCTGTATTTCAGGACAATAACAGGGGAAGATATCATGAACCTTTAGACTTTAAGAAAATTAAAACCTTGGCGGAATCTTTCCGCACTTATGGTGTGGATGCCGCTTTCACCCTTACTCAGGTGGAGGGACTTGCTAGATTTTGTATGACTCCTTCAGATTGGGCTAGCCTTGTTCGGGCTTGTGTTTCTCCAGGTAAATATTTGGACTGGAGAGCCTTTCTGCTAGAGGGCGCTGTTGAGCAGGCCGCCCAAAACTATGCGGCGGGACACCCCCATTGGGACAAGGATATGCTTTTAGGACAAGGCAGATTTTCTAATCAACAGACAGGATTCCCTCCTGAGGCATATGATCAAATTAACAACATTTGCATTCGGGCATGGAAGTCACTTCCAAATAGAGGAGAGGTGTCTGGTTACTTGACTAAGATTCTGCAGGGCTCTACAAAACCCTTTTCAGATTTTGTAGCAAGGATGGTGGATGCCGCTGGAAAGATTTTTGGGGACGCTAATAGGCACCTACAGGGGCGTAAGCATCCTGTGCTAGCTCATCAAAAGCTTAACAGGTTTGGTCTGGGTTTTTCCTAGGGGCCACTGGGGCTCAAATACCCATAACATGGCTCACCGAGGAGCCTGTTTGGGTGCCTCAGTGGCCTCTTCCCTCGGCTAAACTGGCAGCAGCCCATGATCTAGTCAAAGAACAACTTGATTTGGGTCACATCCAACCTTCTACTTCTCCATGGAATACTCCCATATTTGTCATTAAGAAAAAATCAGGGAAGTGGCGCCTACTGCATGATCTACAAGCAGTTAATGCTCAGATGCAACTTATGGGACCCATTCAAAGAGGGCTGCCTCTGCTCTCCTCTGTTCCTCAAGGCTGGCATATAATTGTTATTGACATTAAAGACTGTTTCTTTTCCATTTTTTTGCATCCTAAAGATTCACAACGTTTTGCTTTCACCCTTCCCTCGTGTAATCACGAGGAACCAGATCAAAGGTTTGAGTGGGTGGTGTTGGCACAGGGAATGGCTAACAGTCCCACGATGTGCCAAATGTATGTGGGGAAGGCACTCGCACCTCTCAGACATAAGTATTCCTCCACCAAGATCATTCATTATATGGATGATGTGTTATTGGCCGCAAAATTAGAACAGACAGTTAATGAGGCTTATAAAGAACTCGTGATGCTGTTGGCTCAACATGGACTGCACATCGCACCTGAAAAGGTTCAAACAGGGGATTCTATCAGGTATTTGGGAGCGACAATTGGGTATGACAAATTAAAACCACAAAAAATTACCATCAGGACTCAAGATTTCCAAACTCTAAATGATTTTCAAAAATTGCTGGGAGACATTAATTGGATAAGAGGATATTTACATATTCCTAATATTGTGCTCCAGCCTTTGTATGCTACTCTTAACGGTGATCCAGATCTTGCTTCCCCTCGTAGCCTCACTACTGAGGCTAGAGCGGCCCTTATAAAAGTAGAACAAGCTATACAGCATGCCACTCTATGCAGGCTCCAGAGTGATAAACCTTTCCAGTTATGTGTGCTTGCCACTATGCGGCAGCCTACTGGAGTACTTTGGCAAGATGGACCTTTACTATGGATCCACCCACATGTATCCCCAGGAAAATCCTTAGAATATTATCCTGATGCTGTTGCAGCGTTGGCACTTAAAGGGATTCAACAAAGCATTCAATTTTTCGGCCAATCACCTTCTTCTCTTATCATACCCTACACTAAAGCTCAACTTAATGTTTTATGTGCTACTCTAGGCAACTGGGCTATTCTGTGTTGCTCGTTTCAAGGGGGTATTGATAATCACTACCCTTCTCATCCATTACTCCATTTTGTTAAAGAACATCCCATCATTTTCCCTAAGGTAACTTCATCCAGTCCAATTCCGGGGGCTGTTAACATTTTTACTGATGGTTCCAAGTCTGGAATGGGAGCTTATGTAATTAATGACTCTCCCCCTATCCAGCATCAATTTGCTCCTGGAAATCCACAATGATAGAACTACAAATTGTTATTGAAGTTTTTAAACAGTGTTCTTTTCCTTTTAATCTTATTTCGGACTCCAGCTATGTGGTACAAGCACTAAAAGTCCTGGAGGCCGTGGAAGATATTAGTGATGCCCACAATGTGTCTGCTTACTTTACTCAGCTTCAACAGCTTATCTCTAACCGCACTGCTTCTTTTTATCCAATGCACATCAGGGCTCACACCTCTCTTCCTGGTCCGTTATCCCAGGGTAATGCCTGTGCATGCGGACTTAGCCACTAGAGGTCAATTGATATGCTTGGCTTCCTCCTTAGAGGGGGCTAAGTTGTTTCACCAAATCTTCCATGTTAATGCATTAACGCTGCACAGGCATTTTTCCATTTCAAGAGCGGATGCTCGGCAGATAGTATTGCAATGTCCCCACTATGTCACATTTCTTCATCCCCCTAATTATGGAGTAAACCCACGGGGATTAAAGCCATTGGTTGTTTGGCAAATGGATGTGACACATATACCTGACTTTGGTAACCTCAAGTATGTGCATGTTTCCATTGATACGTGCTCTGAAATTATCCATGCTTCTGCTTTATCAGGAGAAAAGGCACGTAATGTCATTACTCACTGTTTAGAGGCATGGGAAGCATGGGGTGCACCTGCATCCCTTAAGACTGATAATGGACCTGCTTATACTGGCAGACAATTTACAGCTTTTTGTTCTACTATGGGAGTGCAACTTACTCATGGTTTGCCTTACAATCCTCAAGGACAAGGCATTGTTGAGTGTGCTCATCGCACCTTAAAGGAAACTTTACAAAAACAAAAAGGGGGAATAGGAGCTGAACACACTCCTAAAGAACGCCTGTCCTTAGCTCTCTTTACCATTAATTTTTCGAATTTGGATATTCATGGTGGCTTTGCGGCCGATAGACATGTGTCCCCTCAGCCCTCTGTGATTGGCTATGTTAAGTGGAAGGATGTTCTCACGGGCCAATGGAACGGCCCTGACCCCGTGCTGACATGGGCACGAGGATCTGTATGTGTTTTTCCCCAGGATCGTACGGAACCGTTGTGGGTCCCTGAACGCTTGACAAGAAGAGTCTCGACATCAACTGACCAGCAACAAGAGATACCACAACAATTCTGTGATGAGGATCTTCATTCTGCTAAGTGCTCTGGCTCTGGTGCTGGTGCCGATGGCACAGGTGACACCAATGTGGTGGTGGGCAGTGGCACGGGCATGGCCAATGCCGATGCCGGTTCATGGTAATTCTAGTGTCCTCCCCACTCTTTTTTCTACCTCATGTGAGATGTCTGCTCCCTGTGCTTCTCCTAGAGGGGACATGGAGAGAATTTTTAATCAATCTCAAGTTAATCTAACAGGAGTTTTTTGTTTCAGACTTAAAAACGCTAATTGCATTAGCCTTAAGACCAAAAATTTGACTAACTGGGAGGACCCATTGTGGTCCAATCAGGTCTCAGGGAGCATTATCAGTGCTGTATTGAGCAAGGTAGCTTCGGGGAAGCAATCAGGCTCAGGAACCCCCGCAAACAGTAGCTCTGCTCTTAACATAACTACCTTGGCTATTATCTCCGAGGTACTAATCCCAGTGCATCCTTTTTCTAGTAGTATTCATGATGCCACTCATTTCAAGGCCTCTCCTTACTGTTCCCCTAATCTTGGTTTCCCCCCAACATTTACGGCTTGTCAGGATCATTCTTGGGAGAAACATCAAGTTGCTAAAGGTTTCTCCCTTTCCCCCTCTCTTAAGAGGTATGTTTATAACTTTAACAATAGTGCCAGCTCCTCTACAGGAGTAGGTTGGTCCTGGTTTCAATGGCTGATTTCCAATGAAAAGGGGGCTTCAGCC